>NC_046163.1:60993361-61213361 GCF_011064425.1 Rattus rattus | reverse complement strand
TCTTTCTCTCCCCCCTTCCCCTTGTCTCGTTTTCCCATTAAATCTCTCCACGTGGAAACATGTTGGTTTGGTGTGCTCTATCCGGATGGGCACGACCGATAATATTTAACAACAATGAGATTTTTTTTTTTTTTTTGGTTCTTTTTTTTCCGGAGCTGGGGACCGAACCCAGGGCCTTGCACTTCCTAGGCAAGTGCTCTACCACTGAGCTAAATCCCCAACCCCAACAATGAGATTTTAATAACAACAAAAACTACAGCAGAGAGTGTCTTCTTACTTTGTCCCTTCTGTTGCTCATTTAAATATTTACCTTGTTTTTGTTTTTCCATAACCATGAAAGGGTTTTGCAACTTAAGGAGATTCCTTCAAGCAACACAGTCCAGTCTAGAGATGGGAACTTCTTTCAAATGTCTGAGATCACAGTTTGAGTCATCTCTTTCAGAACGCCCTTGCAGGGAGAGGTATGGCGTTAAGGTTGGCTTTTCCTTCAGGCCGGGAGCCAGTTGTCACAGAATTAAGGATCATCGTTCAGAGGACATGCTGGCCACTTTAAAAAAACCTCCCTGAGCTGCAAGGGTTCAGCCAGAGTCCATTTATATAAGGCTAAATGAGAGCTCCCCACATACAGAGAACTCTAACATCCCTGGATAAACAGCTCTGCAAGAAGAAAATGCAAATCGTGGCTTAAAGTCATCCTGCATGTCTGTGCCACGAATACCAATGTGGCTTTACCCTCTAGCGAGGGCAGCTTGGCTGCTAGCTCTTTATGCAGATCTCTGCCCCGCATAGATTTGTTTCCCGTGACAGTTAGAAAAACAAATAGACTACTAGCTACTTGCTTCAGGAGCTCTGCAGGGACAACGGGTTAGAAACAGATCTCCAAGCACCAGGTCTGCAGAATGCACATCAGGGCCAGTGGGAGCCTGGGGCAAAGCAATGGGCAGTTGGAAGGCCTTCTGGGGCTGGGGCTGGGGCTGGGGCTGGAGCTGGGACTGGGGCTGGGGCTAGGAGGCTTTATAGTCAAGGCTTACCTGGTCAAGTTTCTGTTAAGAGACGAATCCATACAGGTAAAGGAGTGTAGGAATCGATTAGAAGGCCAAAGAATGGAATGTGGGAGGCATAACGCACCAGCTGTGAAGAGACCGCTTGTCCCACTGTGCTTGGCCCTTCTTGGCCTCTTCTTTCTGACTACCAGCTCCCGCCTGGGATGCTGGTTCTTTCCACCTCTTCTTATGCTGTCTTCCATCTCTCTCTCCTCCCTTTCTACCTTTCTCATGCTCTTCCTCCTTTGCCTGTTGCTGGCAACCCCCTTGGACTGGGAACCCACTGCAGGCTGTAGCCTGGCTCTGTGGTTCCTTCTGTGAGAAGGCAGGGAAGAACCCGTTATTAATTGCTCTAAGGCGCCTACCCACAAACCCTCATGAGTCTCTCACCTTCGTACAGTGAGCAGTATGGTTCATGCCTCATGACTCACATAGCAGGTTTCCTATTCACACTCACATAGCAGATTTCCTATTCACACTCACATAGCAGGTTTCCTATTCACACTCACATAGCAGGTTTCCTATTCACACTTACATAAGCAGTTTTCCTATTCACACTCACACAGCAGGTTTCCTATTCACACTTACACAGCAAGTTTTCCATTCACACTTACACAGCAGGTTTCCCATTCACACTTACATACAGCAGGCTTCCTATTTACACTTACATAGCAGGTTTCCCATTCACACTCACATAGCAGGTTTCCCATTCACACTCACATAGCAAGTTTCCTATTCACACTTACATACAGCAGGTTTCCTATTCACACTCACACAACAGGTTTCCTATTCACACTTACACAGCAAGTTTTCCATTCACACTTACACAGCAGGTTTCCTAGACATTTGGTAGTTTTTCTGTGCATCTGAAGTCACACATAGTTCTTTCTCTTTAGTCGTGGATGGCCACGAATCAGCAGAAACCATTTAGAGAGAGACAAAAACATAAACAAAAACAAAAACAAAAACTAGTTACTAAAAGCCAACAACAAACATTTTATGCAACAGAAAAAAGCTAAAGTTACTTCCGTTAATTCTAGGAAAAGACAGTTGTCACCACTGCTGATTAAGATATCTCTGGAGAATTTAAATAATACTGGAAGACAGAAAAAAATGAATTGATTGCAAAGAAGATAAAAGTATATTTACAGGTGTCTGGACAACCTAAGAGATTTTAATAAAGTAATATTAAAATTAGTGTGAGAATTTAGTAACACAGATAGATAAATATACAAATACAGAACTTTGATCTATGGAAGCAATAAACCTTTGGGAAGGAAAGTGGGAAAAACAGCTCATTCATAATAGCAACGAACAGTATTAACTTTCGAAGGTTGTATTTAACAATAAAATGCATGCTATTTATACCAATGAAATGATGAAAATGTATTAAAGGACATAAAAAAAATTTCAACTAATGGAGATGTACAGCCATATTTTTATGTGGAAAGACTTAATATCATAAAAATGACAGTCCTTCAAAAACTAATATATAAATTTAAGACATTAGAATAAAATTTTAATGGCGTTGTAGATTCCTGCTTTCAGAGATGAGATAAAGTAATTTAAAGTTTAATGTGGAATGGAATAATTGAAAATTCAAAGTTTCCAGAGAATAGGAGAAAGCACAGCTGCAAGAGAACTCCAGGAGATGGTAAAGCCTGGAGAGAGCTACCTGGACCAACCAGCCTGTTGCCCACAGTCTGGTGCTCCCAGGTTCTTGACTACTTATGCAAAGAACTGAACACAAGGGCTCACACAGACGATGGGGCACGATGTGTGAAATTGGGTCTCTGTCTTTCCTCATCTACCTGAGGCCTTCCTTAATTGGCTTTAATAAAAAAAAAATCCGATGGCCAATTAGCTGGGCAGGAAGTGGGAGGTGGGACTTCCTGGGAGGGAGAAAGGAATCCTGGGGAAGAGGAGGAGGAAAACCTTTTACTGAGGAGACATGAGAGGAGACAGACGCACGTGACTATGGCTTGGAGGGTATGGCTGGCCACATGTCTGGGTGGGACAAGGTGGTCAGGTTAACTTAGATGAGTTAGGTGATTGTGTAAGGCCTAGGCTTTAAAATATTAAAAGGTCTCTGTGCGGTTATTTGGGGGGGGGGGGAAAGACTGGTTAAGGATTAATTGTTGCCATGTTAATTTCTAGCATTAATTAACATATACAAAATATTAATCGTTTTAACTGATACGCAGACTTGCAAAAGGAGCAAGAGAAGTTTATTTGGAGCAAAGGGATCATACAGACTGGAAAGGGATACACTATCAAGATTGTCCGTGTGGGCCACATGAATGAGAGTTTTGTTACTAAAGGGCTCAGGGGGGAGGCTTTTTGTCATGTATCTGACAGATACATTTTCCTGTAAGAGGTTAGTGTAAGTAGTAACTGTTCAAACATGGTGGAGATTAGTCACTTAAAGAAAACAAGCTTGTGTGGCAGAATACACCGGTAACCCCAGCACTTTGGAAGGTCAGGAATCGGGGGTTCAAACGTCATCCTCCATTAATTCCTGAGTTTGAACCAGCTTGGGTGCTATAAGAGATGTTCCAACACAACAAACAAACAAATGAAGGCCAAAGGTCTACAGTTACCTCTGTTAATTCACGGAGGTAAATGCTGTTGTCTTAATCACACGTATCAGCAGTGCTTTGGATCAGAATAACTGATACAATAAGATGGGGCAAGGCAGTGACTAGAATACACATCGGGAACTAACAAATATCTTCCAGAATAGTGCAAACATGCCTCAGTCATGCATAAAAACAAATTCTAGCCTCGCCAGATATCGACTTGTCAAAATAAAATGTGTACTCAGTAGAATAGGATGTAGGAACATATTTTATATAACTTTGGGACAGGAGACCACTTTCTGGTAAGACTACCAGAGGCCACCAAGACAGGGTAGATAAAGGATTGAAGATATAGCCCTAGGGTAGAGGGCTCAACATTTACAAAGCTCTGGGTTTATTCCCTGGCACTGAAGAAGAATAGTAACTCTATATTGACTAAGTGAGAACTAAACATATCATATATCAGGGGAAAATCCATCAGTGAAATTAATGGGCAAGCAATAGAGGCAGAAATAGATTTTCCAGTATATAATAAATAAGTGGGTGGATATTTCTTAGAACACTGAAGGAGTCTCTGTAGATTAATGTACTTTTAAAAGACAAATTTCAAACACAGTAAGAACATGATAAAGGGACGTGGATTGGCGATGTGCAGATGAAGTGAGTTTCACATCTAATAGACGAACAGGGCCCCAGACTCAGTCGCCAACGGAGGACAGAGAAGAAGCTCGGTAACTACTAAGCTTAGGCCTGAGGATGGCCAACCTCTCTCTGTTGCCCAGGAGTCTTTCACTGTTTTGAAACCAGGGTCAGCTGGAACGGTTACTTTTGAGGGAAAGAGGAAACCTAGACTGGGAACTGGAACTCTGAGTGAACTAGGTAGAAATTTACCAGATACTATTGGTTTAACCCTCCCCCTCCCCCAATACGTTTACTTGTTTATTTTTATTTTATTACATTTATTTTGAGAAAAGTTCCCATGTAGTCCAGGCTGACATTGAACTCACGGTGAAGTTGAGGATCTCTGTGGACTTCTCTTCTCATCTCTACCTCCCAGTGCCAATGTAAGAGGCATTGGACACCATGCTCTGTTTTTGCAATGCTGGGGACCAAACCTAGACATTCAGGCTTGCCCAGCAGACAACTGAGGTGCACTCCGAGTCTCCAGAATACTTTTAAATGGAGAGAGACAGTTATCCTTGGTTGTCAACTGTGTGGTTATTGTTTTTCTTTTAGTTCTTCTACCTTAAAGGACCAAGAAAGCAACAATTGCAGGCAGTAAAAAAAAATATGTGAAATGTTGAGTTTGTGCATAACATTGGCTGAAGCTTTGTGCCCAGCCGATGCCTAGCTTAGACCGACTTGCTGAGAGCTGTGTGCCCTGGCTTGAGGCTGGGCCTCAAGTGATGGTAATGGGGGTAGGGAAGACACCTTTTCTTTGCCCAGTGGTGTTGCATGAAACAGAGTGGACCTTGCTTGGCTTAGGTCTTGTGATTTGCAGGAAGCACAGGGGGTGTACTAGGCTCAAGCTCACAGCCTTGTGACCCTTGAGGACGTGCCCCTGTGTGGTCCAAGGTCATGTTTCTGAGAGGCACCTCTTCCCTCTTCCTTGTACTATGAGAACCTACCCTCATTGGCAACAGAGGTCCTCACTGCTCTAACCAAGAACTCTGGGAGTGGTCAGCTTTCAGACATACCAGGATGACCCCGTAACGTGTTCTGTCCCATAGACTCCTACCTCGCCATCGAGATTCTGCAGTTGACATTTTATTACATTTACTTTGCTACTTTGTTGCTCATCCACCCATCCATTTGTTCATCCCTCTAATCCATCCACTAATCCACCTTAGTTGTGAGCATACCTCAGAGTACGTTGTAAACCTGGAAACGTCCCTTTCATTGAGCAAGCAATCATTAACTAGGGTTCAATAGCAGAGTAGATGTTTCTTTGGAGTCAAATGTACATACCGTGCTATGCTGAAAGCTTAAAGTGTACATTTATTGGGTTTTGAAAAAGCAAATAGTTACATAATCTAAACTGCTATCTGGAAATTTCCCTCATGCCCTTTCTCAGCCAATTCCTGCTTCTACCACCCAGAGGCAACCACTAGTGTGTGTGTGCGCGCGTGTGTGTGTGTGTGTGTGTGTGTGTGTGTGTGTGTGTGTGTGTCTGTCTGTCTGTCTGTCTTAGGGTTTTACTGCTGTGAAGAGACACCATGACCAAGGCAACTCCTATAAGAATTACATTTAATTAGGGCTGATTTACAGGTTCAGGGGTTCAGTCCATTATCATCAAGATGGGAGCATGGCAGCATCCAGTCAGGCATGGTGCAGGTGGAGCTGAGAGTTCTACATCTTCCTCTGAAGGTTGCTAGTGGAAGACTGACTTCCAGGCAGCTAGGGTGAGGGTCTTAAGCCAACACCCACAGTGACACACCTATTTCAACAGTGCCACACCTCCTAATAGTGCCACTCTCGGGGCCAAGCATATTCAAACCATGACATTCCACTCCCTGACCCCCATAGGCTTGTTCAAACACATGAGTCTATGGGGGCCATACTTTAAACATAGATAGCATAATGCAAAATACATCTAGTCCAACTTCAAAAGTCCCCATAGTCTATAGCAGTCTCAACAATGTTAAATCCAAAGTCTCTTCTGAGATTCATCCAATCACTGAACTGTAGTCCCAAAAGCAAGATAGTAAACCAGCTGGGCAAACTCCAAACTCTGCATCTCCATGGCTGATGTCAAAGCTGTCTTCAGATCTCCCCATTCCTTTTTCATCTGTGTTGACTGCAAGAAACTTCTTTCTCCTGAGCTGGTTCCACTCCCTGTTAGCAGCTTTTCTCAGCAGATAACCATGGCTCTGGCATCACAAATATCTTGGGGTCTCTAAGGCAACTTACAGCTTCTTGTTTCAATGTCTGGGATCCACACATGATCTTCTGGGCTCCTCCTATGGGCTGAGGTTACTTCTCCAGCTCTGCCCTCTGTAGCGCTCTAAGCCCAGGCTGATCCACTCCACTGCTGCTGCTGTTCTTGGTGATAATCCCATGGCACTGGCATCTCCAATACCCTGGGGTCTTCCACTGCCACTAGGCTTCACAAATAGCCTTATAGGATTTCTTCATGGTGCAAAGCCTCAACTCCTTTGCATGACCCCTTCAGTCCTGGGATATCAACTGTAACCAAGGCTGCACCTTCACCAATGTCCTTCCATGGCCTCTCACAGTGCTCAGCCTCAGCTGCTCTTCATGACCCTTTTATGCCTTCAAAACCAGTACCACCTGGGTGACTCATACACATTACCAAGTCCAGCTGCAGCCCGAGGTACAACTTTGGCTATCTCTGGAACACAGCTTCTTTGTGGTCTCACAAAACACTTCCCAGAAGGTTTCACCTCAGTGATGCTGGTCTCTTATTCTAACCAGCATCATTTGTCCCCGTAGTCTCCTCCTCTTGAAGATAAAGCCAGAGACACATGGCTGAAGCTGCTGAGTTCTGCTGCATGAGGAGCTGGACCATGGACCCCTTGTTCTATTACATGATCACCAGCTTCCTTTTTTCCAGCTCCTTCCCTACCTAAGCTTGGCTCTCCTGGATCTTGCTCTGTAGATTGATCTTGAACTCAGAGATCTGCATGCCTGTCTCCTGGGATGTCCCACCATACCTGGATTTAAACTTTTCACCTAGAACTTGCTCTATCCCAGGCTGGCCTTGAGCTCAGAGATCTATTTGGTTTTAACTCTTGGGATTAAAGGTGTGTGGATCCACCATGCCTGGATCTAAACTTAGCTGGGTAGGGTCTTGCCCTAAAGTCCCTCCATCTGTTATCTCCTAGAACATAAGATTCTATTCCATTTCACTTCCTGGTGCCCCTTTAATACTTGAAGCATATATTTTATACTTTTCCTTTCTAAGCTTGCTATGCTTGTTCAAAATGCTCTTCATGAGACCTAACCAGAGAACAAAGTCTACGATGGACATTTCTGAGACTGCGTTTGTCAATGCAATTAATCTGAGTCCCTTCACCTTGGCCTCAGGCAGACTCTTCAGACAAGGGCAAAAAGTATCTGCATTCTTCACCAAAACACCACAAAAACGGTCTCTAGGTCTCATATTGAAATTCTCCACTGAAGTCTCTTGGACCAGGTCTGCACAATTCATATCACTTTCAGTAACAGAGTCTTCCATATTACTACTAGGACAGCCCATTAAGCCTCATTTAAAACATTCCACTGCTTTCCAAATCCAAAGTCCCCAAATCCACATTCTCCCAAAGAAAAGCATGTTCAAGGCTATCACAGCAATACCCCAGTCACTGGTAGCAACTTCTGTCTTAGTTAGGGTTTTACTTCTGTGAACAGACACCATTACCAAGGCAAGTCTTATAAAGACAGTATTTAATTGGGACCGGCTTACAGGTTCAGAGGTTCAGTCCATTATCATCAAGGTGGGAGCATGGTAGCATCCAGGCAGGCATGGTGCAGGAGGAGCTGAGAGTTCTACATCTTCATCTGAAGGCTGCTAGTGGAAGACTGACTTCCAGGCAGCTGGGGTGAGAGTCTTAAGCCCACACCCACAGTGACACATATACTTCAACATGGCCACACCTCCAAACAGTGCCACTCCCTGGGCCAAGCATATACAAACCATCACCGTGAGTGTGTGTGTGTGTGTGTGTGTGTGTGTGTGTGTGTGTGTGATGTGTGTGGTGTGTGTGTGTGTGTGTGTGTGTGTGTGTGTGTGTGTGTGTGTGTGTGTGTGTGTGTGTGTGTGTGTGTGTGTGTGTGTGTGTGTGTGTGTGTGTGTGTGTGTGTGTGTGTGTGTGTGTGTGTGTGTGTGTGTGTGTGTGTGTGTGATGTGTGATGTGTGTGATGTGTGTGTGTGTGTGTGTGTGTGTGATGTGTGTGTGTGTGTGTGTGTGTGTGTGTGTGTGTGTGTGTGTGTGTGTGTTTAAGATGGAGCTGTCTATTTCAGAGCTTTACAGAGATAGAATCCTATGGAACCTGCAGGATGCCCTGCAGATGAAGGCATCCTCTACTGAGCATGGTGTTCACAAGGGCCATGTATGTTGAAGGAATGCCATTGCTTGTAGTGGAGTCTTCTCACTTCTGCTCTCATTGAGTGCGGTAGTCTTTCCTCAGTATCTGTATAGTAACCTGACTTCTTGCTGAAACAACACACACACACACACACACACACACACACACACAAAC
Organism: Rattus rattus; assembly: GCF_011064425.1. Classification (NCBI taxonomy): domain Eukaryota; kingdom Metazoa; phylum Chordata; class Mammalia; order Rodentia; family Muridae; genus Rattus; species Rattus rattus. The sequence continues at coordinate 61,204,516 of NC_046163.1, read as the reverse complement.
AATCTACACACATACATACATATATACATGCATACACACACACACTCACACACATATATATGTCTATCTATCTATCTATCTATCTATCTATCTATCTATCTATCTATCATCTATCCCTCCCCCTTTCTCTCTTTCTCTCTGGAAGGAAGGTGGTATTTGAATGTGAACCTGATAGGTTCACAAAACACATGGCCCTCAACTGTTGGTGCCGTTTGGAAATACCTTTAGAAGGTAGAGTCTCATTAGAGGAAATGACCTCTAGTCTCACTGGGGATAGGACCTGACATTTTATAGCCTAGACTCCCTTCTTGTTCATCTGTTTTTTGAATGGAGATGCCCCTTGCTCTTGTCACTGTGCCTGCCTTGACTCTGCCATGTCTTTTCCACCACAATGAACTATTCCTTCTGGACCTGTCATCCACATCGATACCTTAAATTACTCGGTCAGTGTCTGTCTGTCTGTCTGTCTGTCTGTCATCTGTCCATCTCACAGCAATAGGGTAGGAAATCAAGACAGGAGGGGGCACATTTTGCCACCATCACCTGTGGAAAGGCAATGAAGGAAAGACCCTAAGGCAGCTGGTCACATTGCATCTGCAGTGAGGAAACTGAGAGGGGTGTGAGCTGATGCTTATATTCATTCCTCCTTTTAAAAAAATCAAATACGGGACCCCAGCTCATGCATTGATACCAACCGGATTCAGAATGAGCTGTTCCATCTCAATTAACTTACACTAGAAAATCCCCCATAGACATATTCAGAGGGCTGTTTCCATAGTGATTCTAAGTTGCATAGACTTGAAAAGCAAGATTCACAATCACAGTCTCCAAGGGGCATTGGCTCTGGGGTTATCTGCAGATATCAGTGTTTGTAGGCGCTCCACTCTCGACATAAATTTCTGTAGCGTTTACATATCACCTATGCCACCCTCCCCCTGTATTCTTTAAATCATCTCTGGATAACTGACAGTACCAGTGCAGTATAAACATACTGGGAAGTGTTTTCCTATTATAATGTTTGGGGGGAAATGACAAGAAGAGAAGGCCTGTGTATGTCTAGTACATAGCAATTATGTTTTGTTTTTCTGAATGTTTTCCATCTGCAGCTGAATCCCTGTATGCAAAGCCAGTGGCTACGGAAGGCGGGCTGTGTCTCCTTACATGGTTGCATGCATCATGGTTGTCTTGATAAGCTCCTGGGTTGCTGCCAGCGTTTGCCCACTGGGACTAATGTATCTGCTCTGCATTTTGCAAATTAGGAAAATGATGCTCAAGGAGTTGAAGTGACTCACTGAAGGTCACGCAGCCAGTGAGGGGCAGAGCTACAATTTAATCAGATCTAGCTGTTGCCAGGGGCCAGAAAGTTCTTTTTGGTATTCTGAACCGTTCTTTGGCTGTCCCTGGCATGGGTGGTTTAGGCAAAAAGGAACAAGTTTAGGATGTATGCTCTGTCTTCTTCTGACTATTTTGTATGACAGAAAGTCTGTGGGAAGCTGCAATGCTTCTGCCACAGTATCCTGGGCTTTATAATGGGGTAATAGTAAGATCACTTTTTAAAATTATCTTTTTGGAATAATAGTATAAATAGACCATTCTCTAATTCCTTTTATCCCCTCCAAACCTCCTATGGTCTCTTTTTCATGAGTTTTTATTTAGGAACATTGCATATCCTTAAATACAGAAGTACAATCTATGGGCCCTTTTATAGGGTTGTTGGGAGGCTTGACTAATTTCTGTGATAGTACCGGGTATATGGTAAGTACACTCATGTATTTGTCCTTACTAGTGTGACTACTATCTATTGAGTATTGTCTCTAGGCTGGATTCATGTGCTGGGTATAAAAGGTTGGTTGCCATGCTGTGTCGGAAACCACCTGGATGGTCCAGTTGTTCTCTAGCCACAGGTGAGGACACGTGCACTATTGCCTATCTCCTTTATACCTAGCGGTGTACTCATCTCTCAAGAGGTCTCCTTGGCACTCATACAAGGGTAGTCTAAATGAACCAAAGGTGTTACCAACCCCAGGATGACTCATGACCAGTGGAAACAGCAACTGATGGAGGGTGCTACTCTCTGTCGGTAGAAAGGATATCGAAGTTCTCTATCACATTTTCTTAAACATTTGAGAGTCCAGCTGGTATGAGTCCCTAGGATCCCAGTAGTGACTGTGTTAAGAAGAAATCTGCATGCTGCCTCTCCTTCATTCTCTGCTGTCTTTGTCCAGTCTCCTACTCATTCCTGCTTCTTGGCCTCTTCCCCAAATTCAACATGTTCTTGTTTTAGGCTCTGCTGGTCAGGGAGAGGTGAGGCTTGGGAACTCGGGCTGTCACAAGACTACTAGAGGACATAAATGAAGAGCCCAGGACTGCATAGTCAGAGCTGGCATTTGAGAGCTGGGTCTGCAGAGGGGTCTGGGAAAGTCATAACACAACAAGTCAACAGTATATTCTGTGAGGCACAAGGTTAGCCTCATGTGAGGACTCACTGTAATGGATGCCCAGGGGCTGAGGGGCAGGCATTCTTCTGCCAAGGAGTTTGATTAGGGACTTCTAAAGACCAAGAGTTCCCCAAGGGGCCTTGAGCACTTAGCACCACTACTGTATCATATCCTCCCCACTCTGGACTAGAAACTGCTGGAAGGCAGAGGCAGGTTTCACTTTTACCATGTTAGACTCCTGCTGTGCATTTTATACAAATGAACACATGGCTGTGGTCCTCTGGGAATGGGCCACAAATAGCAAGCCTTTGTGTGAATTTTCTTGGAGGGTGTTTGTCTTCTCGGGAAAGGGTATTCAGTTACTTTTCCTTGATTGGAGAGCTTACACTCAGGAATCCAAGGCCCTCGGAGCCTGGATGACTAATACCCATGTGGCTGAGCCATGGTGTCACTCTGACAAGTGGGAGCTGCTGGGTGTTGGGTCTGGGAACACACAGCAAGCCATTACAGAAAAGGAACATGGAAACATGACCTGAGCTTTCTATCTGTCCTGCCAAGGTGGGTGTAAGGATGAGGGGCTGGGCTACGTATTTCTACCCAGGCATATCCCCTCCTTCCCATGCTTGTTATCAGCAAGGAAGAAGGGCTCTGGAAGATGCTCACATGCTGCTCCCCTCTACCCAGACCTGCAGGTAGAGAGGCAGGTTTTGTGTTGCTCTCTCATGTCCACAGGCTTTCATTACAAGTTACCCGATGATCAACTTACAATAAAGAAAGGTCTACTTTAGTGCATGAGTTTAGAGCTAGGCCCCCTGTGGACCTGCGTTGATGCCATACATCAAGATGGGACCATGTAACAGGGGAGGAAGGAAAGGGAGGAAGAATACAGAATTCTCCATTATCTCCCCAACGGGCACACTCCAAATGACCTAACTTCCTCCCATTTGAGTCCTTCTTCCCCAAAGGTTCTGACACCTTCTGATAGTACCATGACCCAGCGACAAGGCCTCTGGGGACATTTCAGACCCATACTAGAAGGATCTCACTTCTCTGATGCTAACACCCACAGGCAGAGACTCACCACACCAGGGGCCACTGGCAGTAGGAGTGACTAGCGTGGACTGTTAAATTTTTAGAAGTACTTTTAAATTGTGGTAACATTTATATAGTTAACCTTACCATCCCAGCCATCTTTAATCTCATAGTCCAATGGCATCAAATACCTCACTGCCCTCTTCATCCTTCAGGACCCAAACCACCACGTATAACTCTAACTCCCCATTCCCCTCATCCCCATCCCTGGAAGACTGTCTCTGTGTATGATTACTCCAGGTATCCGGGCACCTGGAGTAACATTTGCCTTTCTCCTCACACATTTAACTTAGCCCAAATGCTAAGCCTCCTCACTTAGCCCAAATGCTTTTCGACTTTATATTAGATTGATCATTGATGACGACAAAAGGTGGGAGTCGTATGAGACAATGAATGATGACTACAACTTTTCGAGTCTGAGGTCCACATCATAATATATAAAAAAACAGAACAAAACAAAACAAAACTTTGTGTTATATTTAACTGTGCTGTAGAAAGCACCGGTCTACTTTTCCTTTCCACAGCTAGATAATACTCCATTGTGTATGCCTTGTCATCCATCCACTGACAGGTACCTGTTGGCTTCACTTGGAGCTCTTGTGAGTGGCGCTGCTGTGAATAGAGTTGGGCAAATGTCTCTTCGAGGTTCAGTTCCTCTGGGCTTGTGCCTGGTAGCCAGATAGCAGATCTTACGCTGTTTGCTTTTGAGGAACCATGGCCCTGTTTTCTATAATGACCAGGCCATCTTAAGCAGATACAAGAAGGCTACTTTGTGATGCCTGAACCGGAAACTGAAGACTGGACAGACATATCCCAGCAAAGGAGAACAGAGGCCAGGGGTTCCCAGGCTGAAGGAACACATGTGTAATGTCCAGGGAGTCCCAGGGGCAGGACATTTGAAGACCCTAGAGCTTGGAGAAGGTATGGAATATGGAGAAGGGGCAGAAAGGGCCTGCCAGGGAAGGGCCCGCTGTGTGAAGGAGATGGGTCTCATTCCTTTGATGGTGAGGGTGAGAGGCTCTGAGAAGAGAGAAACCTGTCTGGTCCGAGGGAGTTTGTAAGGCTGTTTCTGTAGGGTAGCCAGCTAGGAGGTTTTACTCTTAAAAGGAAGCAGTCATAACAGGCCTAGCATGGCCTGGCCAAGCAATCTGAGCACTCAGGGTGAGCTAGTGGGTACCTGTCCTCGCTTACTGGTTGTTAGTCTGGCCCCTCTCCTGTCCAGTCAGTCTGATTTTATTAGCTCCTCATCCAGAGGCCTCCGAGGTTAGTTAGATCTTGACGTCAGCCTGCAGTGCTGTGGCCTCAGGCCACAGAAGGACACAGCATTGGGCACTCTACCGTCTTCACCTCATGCCTAACTTCCTCGTTAAGCTAGGACGGGGGTTCTGAGTTTGCTGTACCCATGTGTGAGATTTTCCGTAAGTCTGTCTCTCATGTTTCTGCATGGTCTCCCTCAGCTTTCAGACCTCACCGACTGATCCAGCAACATGGAGACCTCCCAAGGCTCAGAAACCATCCATTAGTTCCCTTGTGTGTGGCTTGACTGCAGGTATTCAATGAATGGATAGTAAATAGTGTCAGAGCCAGGGGGGACTTTGGGAGCCATCTGTTCATACCTTACCAGACAGATGGGGAAACTGAGGCTCAGAGAGCTGAGGCTGTGTGGGAGCCACCCATCTTCAAGACTTTCTGGGTTATTTCTGGGTCTTCAGAAGCACTCGATCTCACTGGCCTGCGAAGTGAGGGAGAAGGGAAATCCGGTAGCGCCAGGCAGGCTGGATGCTGTGACCTTCTCATGGCTTCCCTGGAAAGGCCAGCTTGTCTTTCCAGCAGCCATCAGCATTCAAAGAAGCAGCTCTGACATGTGGCTGAGGCAAGGAGAGAGCGAGGGGCTTGGCAGAGAACCAAGCTCCCTGCCCAGTCAGCGTGAGTCACACAGACCAGAGCTTCTCTGGAGATCAGATGGGAGCTGGGGGAAGGGTGACCAGAGTGAGAGCAGGTGTGCAGGGTGAGGCTGAGCTGGGTGTGTGTGTCTGTTCACTGTGTAGTCGCCAAGCTGCTGGTGAGCCTGGGGGTGGACTGGGGAGGGCTCATTTCTGACAGATCCCCCCTCTCTGTCTCCACACGGCCACCTCACCTCAGTTTCTTCTTCTCCACTTCCTTCTCCTCCCTCCTCCCCTCCCCCGACTCCTTGCCCTCCCCAAGGTGTAACCTTCCAGGGCGTGTTGAATTGGCACCGTTTTCAGTGGCTTTTCTGGAGGGGAACCCTGCAGGCAGGAGTGGCTTGCTCCCTTTCCTTGGGTGCAGGCTGCACATAGGGCCTCTGCTTTCTTCCTCGCCTATGGGAGATTCTTCAGGCTTTCTCTGGAGACCTAGAAAGAAACAGAACTGGAAGGCATCTTCTTTCCACTATCTCTCCATGAGGCTTGGGCAGGGTGATCCTCAGAGCCTTGTGAGGGTTTGGGATGAGGGGGTGGGATGAGGAGGTGGGGATGGGCTGAGGAATTTATTTGAAGATAAAAGCACGCAAAACGAGTACCAAATTAATACAAAAATTAATATTTACACAGAACGTGAAATCATAACAGATCACCCATCCTGAGAAGCGAACTACGCAGTCGTAAGACCCCAGCAAAACCGACAGCACGGTTTATAAATTATTCTGGATCATTGGCCGCCACTCATCCGTAATCCTTTCATCCCACAAGCCCTGGCTGCATGATTTTTGATGTCTTCATCGGATGGTAATTTCGCATCATCATTTACTACAGAGAGGATTAAAAGATAACTCCATCTTTCTGGTGTGCACAGCGAGCTCGTTGGTAACTTGAAAACGTGCCTCCTCCCAGCTTCCCCATTTGGTGTCGGCAATGCTGTGTCTGTGCCATCCTGCATTTTGGTGCTCAGTCTCCTGCGCAGACAGGGTCTCCCTTGGAGTGGCTCATAGTCCAGACCCAAGCGGCTGCAGCAGCGTAGTCGTTTGTATGAATAAGCTGGTGCTCCCCTTTGCCTACCTCTGGCTCTAGGATAAAGGGTAGTGTAGCCATGTGGCCTGGGTCATGGTGGCCTCAGACTTAGCTGGACAAGGTCCTGTATGTAGACGTTTGGTGGGTGAGTGCAACCGCGGAAGAGGGACAGAGCTTCAGTCCTGGGATCCTGCAGGGCAGAGGTAGGTAACTTCAGCTGTGACAGTGAACTCCAATCCAAAAGGGATTACTGTGGCCTTTTGCCTTGTGACCATATACCAAGCATGATGCACAGGAAGGGACACAGAGGGGCCTATGCTGAGTGTGAGGCCATGGGCTGTGGGCTTTCAAGGTCTCAGAGGCCCCTCTCATCACTGACTAGTTCTCAGAGTGCTCCTGAGATGTTTGTGATGGTGGGGGTGGGGGTGGGTGTTTGGGGGGAGGGGTCCTCTGCTATCTCTTCCCGTTTGAATAGCTGTGGTGGGTTGCCATTGTTCAGACTGCTTACAGGCAATGAGGACTTTTAAAATTTTTTCTCTGGAACCCTCAAATCGGGTCTTCTGGCTATGGTTCTTGTCTGGTTTACAAACATATGGCTTCCTGTTGTGTCCTCACATGGTGGTCAGAGAGTTCAAGAACTCTCTGGGCTCCGCTGATTATAAGACCCCACCCTTATGACCTAATTGCCTCCTCCAGACCCGTATCCCACTGGGGATTAAATATTCTGGTGGTTAATCTTCATTGTCTGCTGGATGGGACTGAGAATCACCATGGAAACGTGGCTCTGGGTGTATCTCTGAGGCTGTTTAGCTGAACTGACCCACACTGAATGTGCCTGGTACCTGTGGGCTGAATGTGCTGTGGGGTAGGTACCTATACTGAATCAAAAGGAGAAACTTAGCCGAGTGCCGGTGTTTCTCCTTTCTACTACCTGACCGTGGCCACAACGAGCCCAGCTGCCTCGTGCTCCTGTTACCGTGCCTTCTCTCTCACCATGAACCATATGACATCTTAAACCATGAGCCGTGTTAAACCCTTTCCAAAAGGCATCTCGTATAGTAATAGAAAAATAACTAATACATATATTAGTATACGTTCTGAGATACACACAAACACGCCACCATATATGGGAAATCCCATGTACACCATCACAACCGAACACTGAGATGTGTCAGGTACAGAAGCCCACACCGGCTTTGTGGATTCCTCCTAAAATCTAACCTAGAGATCCCCTTTCAACCTGAACTTCAGGAAACGGCCACAGAGACTTAGAGAACAGGGAAGGTGTGCGAGGGAGATCCGGACCCAGGGACGAGACCCCCGCAGCAGAGACCTTGGGCTTGGCTTCTTTACCAGGAAGTCGGCTCTGGGTAAGGTTTGTCCTTTTGAGCAGTGCCATGGTCAGCAAGGGCTGGAGCCATCTGTGGACATATTGGACACAGGCGTGGGTTGGGCTTGATCGCAGGTGACAATGTTGCTGTGTCCACACTGAGAGCCTGAGAGGGTGAAGGGAGAGACCCAGCGTGAAGGCCAGGAGCACTGATTGGGGTTTAGAGGGTCAGAGCAAACTTCTGAACCAAATCTCTCCAGACACAGGGCAGTCATGCAGCCTTGGGTCGTTTCGGGACTGTAGGTGACACGTATGTTGTTGGCTGAGAACTGACCCTGCCTACAAGGAAGCACGAGGCACACTATATGAACCTTGTGGCCTTGGAGGCAGACAACCTCAAAATGTTTCTTTAAAAAAAAAAAAATATATATATATATATATATATATATTTATATGCGAACACTGTAGCTGTTTTCATACACACCAGAAGAGGGCATCAGATCCCGTTACAAATGGTTGTGAGCCACCACGTGGTTGCTGGGAATTGACCCAGGACCTCTGGAAAAGCAGTCGGTGCTCTTAACCATTGAGCCATCTCTCCAGCCCCCTTGAAATAGTTCTCTGTGAATAATTCTATGTGTATCAATCAATGAAAAGCCCCTTGAGCAGACAAGAGAGCCAGCCAAGAGGATAGACACAGACCAGTCGCGGCTTGTCATTGTGATACCAACTGCTTAGTGTCTTGCTGAAAACAGTTTCCACCGCTGCCTTCCTTAAGAACGACAGTAGCCTCTTTCTAACGTGTCGATGTGCTCCTCACTGCATCACATCGCCTGGTCCACCGGCACCTGGTATTTGCTTGTCTTTCTGAACCTGGGATTAGTGCTCATTTTGTGCATGAATGAATATATGGGGATTCAGAGAGATCAAGCAACAAACAGAAGCCCACATAAGCTACCGATGGTGGAGCTGGGCTGTGAATCCGAGTTTCACCATTCCAAAGGAAGCCTATGCTTTTTCATTGGGCCATAATTGATGGTTAGAGAGCAGTCTGGGGCAAGAACAGCTCATAGGACTCTGTAGGGTCTGCTTGGAATCCTGACCTCACACCACATGGGAGGGGGAGGGGAGGGGAGGGGAGGGGAGGGCTAGCGGAGCCTCGGGGGATGTGGATGGGTGCTTAGGAATCTAAGATGAAGAGCTAAGCTTTCAGTCACCCAGAACTCATGGTAGCATGGACTCAGATGAGAACCACTTGCATGCCGCCGCTAACCTCTAGCTGAATTTGGCATTTCCATCAATTATCATGTGGCTGTGCCTGTGACTGTGGCTGTGACTCTGCCACTCCAAATGCTTTTTTATCACAGGGAGGTGCCTGTAGATGGACCATTACTTCTACGGCTTGTCACTGCCTCACAGTTAAGGTAGTTAGACTCCCAGCAGACCCCGTCATTTAATATTACTCACAGCGAGCAGTATCATGCTCTAGATTAATTTTTGAAAGCATTGCCACAACAGGGCTTCACCAGAGACCATTTGGCTTTGTTTTATCATGTGCATTTAAGAATACCGTTCTGAGTAAGACTCTGTCAACCTCACCTGACTGTCAAAGGGCTCGTGATGGTTTGTATGTGCTCAGCCCAGGGAGTGGCACTGTTAGAAGGTGTGGCCCTGTTGGAGTAGGTGTGTCACTGTGGGGGTGGGCTATAAGACACTCATCCTAGCTGCCTGGAAGCCAGTCTTCTGCTAGCAGCCTTCAGAGGAAGATGTAGAACTCTCAGCTCCTCCTGCACCATGCCTGCCTGGATGCGGCCATGCTCCCACCTTGATGATAACAGACTGAACCTCTGAACCTGTAAGCCAGCCCTAATTAAGTGTTGTTCTTTATAAGATTTGCCTGGATCATGGTGTCTGTTCACAGCAGTAAAACCCTAAGACAGCGCTCTAAGTACAAAATAGTCCAGATACCTACCTGACTTGCTACTGAGCCAGGCTCCCCCGAAATCACTTCTGCTATAGGATGTGGAATACATTTTATAGCCATGTGGGAATTCCTATCCTTAACTGGAGATGTTCACCCTTGGCAGTACTGGCCTGTGGGCTGCTTGCTTTTCTGTTGGCGTGTCATGGTGGCATTTCACGGTCACTGCTCTGGGCTCTGAAGGATGTGCAGCAATGGCCTTGGTGCCGTCTGCACGCCCAGTGTGCCTTCTCTTTGCTCCACATCTATGTGCCCTGGGAGAAGGCACAAGAAGGCTGCAGTACAACGTGCTGAGTACAATGTGGCACTGAAGGAGTTTTTAGACATTCGCTGTGGTAATCTGTCAGTGTCTGAACATGCAATAAAAGCAGAATTCTGTCCCATTTCTCTTAGGGGACCAGGTTTCAACAGGCTCATGATCAAGAGAGACTGGTCTGAGGTAGAATGATGGAAGGCCCTTCCCACAAGTCTTAACAGTCTTCATGATGGTAACTCTGTCAAGGAGTTCTGGGCTTCCAGCCTGGCTGAATTCCCACATGGATGGGGGTGCGGAGAGCTGACGAAAACACCTGATCTGAAAGATGGGGGGACCAGCATCTTAAAACCCAGGATGCACAGGAACTGTAGAAAACAACTAACCCAGCCTAAGAGGACCTTTGAGTTCACTAAAAGCCAGAAGAGCAAAGACACCATACAGGCCTTGCTGCCCTGATGCCTGAGGCCAATCACCAGAAGAAAGGGGGCTATTTCTTGATTCTTTTAAGTGCAGAGAGGAAATGTATCCACATAGTTACATATTAACCAAAGGCTGGGTGGCATAGCCCGCAGTGGTTCCAAAAGGTTTTGCTGAAGCTGAAGGATTCCCGTCATCTAGTGACAGGGTGGTTGTTACAATGATGGTGGTGCTGACGTCAACAAGGCTACTGAAGAGTCAGTCTGTGGTGTAAAAGCGTTACACAAAGAGCTGTCTCCTGCACTCTACCTGACCATGCTACTGAGCAGCCGGGTTTACCTGTTGCCATACCATAGTTTTATTGTTTTTTGGAGCTTATTCCTTCTACTTCGAAAGAGTTTAGTGCGAACCGGTCTGTCATACTTTGATCGGCAGCTTCATACATCTTCTGCCTACCCTCCACCACCACCTTGTGTTTTGAGATGAGATCTCTTGTAGCTCAGGCTGGCCTCAAGCTCACCCTGTAGCTGAGGATGACCTCGGACTTCTGATCCTCCTGCTTCTGCCTCGCCCAGGCTTGGGATTACATCCGTTCACTCTCATGCTTGTTCTTCTTACTTGTTTATGCAACGGTAGGGAGAGAACCCAGGGTTCCGAGCATGGCAGGTGAACTTTCTTTTAACCGAGCTACAGACCTAGCCTTACTTTGTCTCTTGATGGCATCATGTCTGCCTTGACCTAGACCTCTAGACAGAGGTTTATGAAAGGGCATTATGGTGTTGGCACAAGGACAGGATCGCCATCTGTAATGGGTGCCAGGCTGCAACAGAGCCAAGAGCAGCTCCAGTTTCTGAGTGTTTGCGTGACACCAGAAATGATTCTAAGTAGTCTGTGTCATCATGTTTAATCCCAACAGCAAACTCTGGGTAGTGTCATTAGTGCCCTTGCTTCACAGGACAAAGATAAGAGGCTTAGATGCCAGTTATCATGGCTGACTGTGCTTGAGTGAGTGACAGCGCTGGCGCTTAAGCCCAGGGATGATTCCAAACTTGAGTTTAACTGGAGGGCAGCCCTGCCCATCCAAGATACCCCAGCCCCCAAAGGCAGCAGCACTAACTCGCTCTTAGGAGCCCACAAGGAATGCTCATCTCATGGTATTTGAAGGAAATGAAGGAGGTGGACAGTGTGACTTGTGGGCTTGAGAATTCAGTGCCAACTCTAGACATGTTCTGGATCAGTGATTAACCTGTGTCCCCGAACCCTGGGATTCCAAAGTGGCTGACAGAAGGCACCTCAAGTGTGAAGAATTGAACAGAGCAAGCCAAGGTGAGCGGTTTTGTTCTTCTTGATGCCCCTGCTCAGGCTGGAAGGCAGTGCTGGCTGGGAGCCTGACGAGGGCTTTCCACAGATGATCTGTCCACCTTTCCCATGACATCGATTCACACGTGCAGGTGGGAGGCTCGAGGTCATTGCCATCAGAGCAGGTTGCCTATCTGTGGGTTGAAAACTGAGCCTCAAAGGTCCGATGAGTGATCGTGGGCAGAGGAAGTGTTGGTAAAATCTGGAGATGACTCACCAGACTGCTGAATATGCCCTTGTGAGTATTCAGGGAACAAAGCAAGTGCCATTCAGCAGGTGGCTGCCACCAGGGCCTGAGAGACTGGGGAGGTGAGCCATGCTACTGACTTGTCTGAGTATAATTATGATAAAGACGATAGCCAACAGTCTTAAACGTGAACCCGCACCAAATGTGGCTCTACTCACGTTACATGAATCAGCTAATTGAGTTCCTCCCAGTGGCTATATGAAACAGGTCCTATTATCTTTCCATATTTCGCAGCTGAAAACATGTTGAGCTCTATCTCTGTGACAGTGTGATAGCTAGCACATAGCTGAGCCGGAGAGTCTCGATCGGTTCTGAGATTCTCTCGGTAAGGTGGAGGAAGAGGGGCTGATGTAGCCAGGGGTGGTGGTGCTCACCTGTAATCCTAGCATTAGAAGCAAAGGAAGGGTTATGAGTTCAAAGGTCAGCCCGGGCCTTCAATAAGGCCCCATTTAAAAGATTTAAAATGGAAAATGACTAACGTGTACCCGAAAGAGCTGATCACGCTGTGTCGAGTGGCTCAGCTGACTCTCCTGTCCCACGGTGGGAATTGCGGCCTCTCTGATGTTCTCACCAGACATCCAGTGCTTATCACTGTTCCTGATTCTGCTCGTTCATGTCTGTATCTCCCCGGGCTCGTCACATCCATTAGGAACCCCCCAGAATCAAACACAGTGACATGGCATGTGTGGGTATTGACGAATGTTGAGAAGAGGATGGTCAGGGATTTAGGAAAGTCTGAAGTATAAAGGAGAGAGGATCTGAGGCTCTGAAGAGGAGGGGATAACAAAGGTGTATGGGGCGGCCATGACAAAATGTCAGTCAAACACCAACTTAGGGGGCAGGAATGGGAAACAAGTGTCATCCACACAGGTTTGAAGGGGTTGTGGAGTTTCCCTTCCTGGAACCCTTGGATGGCCTGGAGTCATGGGAAGACCCTCAGAATTTTCCTAGAGCCACTAAGTCTTTAAGAACAGACTCTGAAGTCTAAACACTGGGCTGCCCTCTTCTTCCTTTGAAAGACATTGAGGAAACTTAAATGTATATGGCCAAACGAAAGAAGCTAGGCTGGAAGGCTTAAGCACTGACTTTCAACCTTCTGGAAAACCCAAAACTAAAGACATAGAAAAGATACGTGACTGCAGTGTGTGTGTGTGTGTGTGTGTGTGTGTGTGTGTGTGTGTGTGTGTGTGTGTGTGTGTGGTGACATATTGGCTCATCACAGGAGAGGTTTGGGACAGTGAAACAGTTCTGTGTTATGATCCCAGTGGACACATGCCATCACACATGTGAAGAATCTGTAGACTGCAGAACACAAAGAGCCAACATCAACCTAAGCTATGGAGTTTGGTCAGCCCTGTGCCAATCACAAGCTGATTAATTAGCAACTGCTCCCTACCCATGCAGAGTGTTAATAGGGGAAGCCAGGGCTAGGGAGCTCTAGTTTTGGGGCAATTTTTAGAATGTTTCTAGATCTGTTCTAAAAAAAAGAAGCTCTATTAAAAAGTTGAGCCTGGGTATACAGGCCTGTAATCCCTCTCTCGAGGTTGAAGCTGGAGGACTCCGAATTCAAAATCTTCCTAGACTAGAGTGAGTTCAAGGTCATCCTAGGAGGCCCAGAGATTTGGCTCAGTGGTAGAGTTATTTAGTATGTGTGAGGTTTTGGATGACTTTAGTTGCCTGCACAACACACATGCACGCGCGCGCACGTGTGCACACACACACACACTCACTCACACACACACACACTCACTCACTCACTCACACACACACACACACACACACAGAGACAGAGAGACAGAGAGATGCCAGGGTAGAGATCTTGACCACGCCCACAACATGAACAGTAACTCTGCATCAACACTCATAGGAACACAGCCTTGTGCAGAAGTGTGGCTTTCTTACCCGACAGGTAGGAAAACAGTTTTCTAAAGACATGAACACACTCTCTAAGGCCGTGAACGCTTACGGCTCTGAAGAATCTGTGGGCTCCATCAAGCCAATAGATTGCTTTGGGATTCTATCGTTCCAAGTTCTTATACTAGAACGGACACCACAGCGTCACTGGCAGCATCTGTCCCTCTGGCCAAGGCCAACTGTGATGGGGTCTGAGAAGTGCCGTGAAGGGCCAGAACTTCAAAGTGCTGTTATCTCTTGACTCCCTTGCCCAAAGTGAAGGCCCCTGTTCTTAAGACCGTTTCCTTGGGGTGGCAGGAAGGGCACTGGGATTTGCTGTTCTTGAGCTGAGGGGCTCCAGGGAGAAGGAGCTAAATAAACGGAGTGTCATTCTGAAGTCCACATGGGAGGTGGGGTGGGGTTGAGGACTAAGGGAGTGAGCAGTTGCTGAAGAGTCCAGACAGAACTGGGCAATTCTTGATTCTTGATTAAAAACAGAACGACCAACCAACCACAGTAAACACCAAGATTGCTACTCTGTTGGAGCCTCTTTAAGACAGGTTAGTTCTCACTGCATAGCTGAGGAACCTGGAGCTGGGAGGGGCCTGCCCTCCATACCTTTTCGGAGACCCATGCTCTCTAAACTGTTTTTGTCTTCAAAATAGCTATCAGCCCAGCTCACCCTAGTAATGTTCTGGCACCAAAATCTCCAATGGCTTCCCCCTCCTCCAAGGCCATCTACTAAGCCGCTTAGCGCAGCTCCAAGCCTTTGGGGAGTGGCCCTCACCAACTAGGGAGCACAGGTGGTCTACACATAGGCTTCCAGTCAGATATTAGTCTGTTCCTTTGGACTCTGCTGCATGGCCCTTCCCAAACATCACCTGCTAGAATTCTTCTGGCCTCACAGGAGCATGGCCCAGGCCTCCTGAGGCTAGCAGCCTCTCAGAGCCCAGGCATGAAGTTCTCAGTATGTTCCCGGCTCGATTTCAGGTAGCCAATCTACTCTGGTCACTCAGAATGATAAATGGCAGGCACTTGGGGACTGATGTCTCACCCAGTGTCAGGTGGTACATTGCCCAATATGGCAGTTAAAGATGAGAGAGAGAGAGAGAGAGAGAGAGAGAGAGAGAGAGAGAGAGAGAGAGAGAGAGACTGTACATTAAGTTTTATGATTTCAGGATTAAGTTTTATGATTTCAGGGCTAGCATGCTCAGGGTTCATCTCCTTACAAGTGACCAATCCTCTCTGGGGCCCTGTTCTGCTTGTCGGACCGGGTGTCTTTACCTGCGGACTTTCCCCTGTATCGCCTTGGAGATGTGCGGGCATTGACTTTTATGCTTTAAACTCCAAACGGACAATAAAATGAAGGAAGCAGTTTAGTGATAAATCTACAGGGCTGCCTATAGAAACCAGTGAGTCCTCAGTGAGTCCCTTTGTAGGGGTGGAGGGGTTCTGAGGTTCTCTTGATCTCGGTGAGCAGAGATGAGCTGGGCTGGGAACAAGCACAAAGACCCAATGGCCCATGGTCTGAAACTTACGTTGACACAAAAGGCGGGGGATGGGCTCCTGGGAGGACAATTCCAGGAACGAATGTGGCTTACCTCATCTCTCTGCTTCAGATAGCCTCTTAGACGCCTCATGTACAAATACCTTAGAGGGCAAAGGGACCAAGGCTGGTCAAAGGCGTGTGAGAATGCCTGTAGGGGACCCATCTATACGGCGGCCTTTCCCCTTTCACACAGGGCCGGAAGCTGCTGTGTCTCAAATGCCCCCTGCATCTGAATGCTTGACTCACATCAGCTGCCACGCACAGTCTAGCAACGAACGCTGGGGGAAACCATTCTAAATTTCTGCATGAACAAACAAAGGCCCAATGAGCTTAGTAATGGATCCAAGCTCACAGCCAGGTGGTCCTGGAGGAGGCAGGTTCTGAAGCCCACACTCTCCCATGCTGCGCTGGAGAGCTAGAGCCTGTGGCTGTCTGAGAGGGAGGGATCTGAATGCCTGTTGTGTAGAAGGAGGATGGAATAGGAGAAGCCACTGGACCTAATGGGCTATGGACCAGGAGGTTTTGCGCTGGATAATCTTGGACCTGCCGGTGGTCAGGGACCATTTCTGTAGCAACAGAAGGCAGCCTTGTCCTTGTGCCAGCTGCTAGACTGGGTGTAATTAGGTGGGAAAAGGCCTGAAGCATCCACACAGGCAAATCATAACCTTGCAATTAAGAAAAGCTACCCGGTAATGAAGTGTGAAGACGCCCGTGCTGTGCTCACGTTGGGGAGCCGGTCAGCCAGGACTGAGCTGCTCTGCGCAGCTTGCATGCAGCTCTGAGGTGGGCACTGCCCAAGTCCGAGGAGAGTACCAATCTCGGTACTCATACTTCCTCCACAGGCCCATCTGTTTCCATACTGAGGAGGTCTGTGGAAGGGGACCTGCTCCCTCACACCACAGGGACTTTGGGATATTTAAAAGAATTATGTTGGGACCACACCATGCTTAGGAAATCACCAGATTTCTCTTAGTCATAAGTACCTAAGGTGGGAAGATTCACCATCAGTAACATCTGTGGTGAAAATGGCTGCTAGGGGCCGAGTTGAGTGCTACGAGGCAGGGTGCAGGTGAGCCGCAGTTAAACAGCAATGCTCTCCCCTCACCCCACAGCCTCTGCATGAGAACAATGTCTGTGAGCTCCCTGATGCCCCTGGCTGTCTTCCCGGGACCTGGCTGCAACCTTCTTTAGTGTCCAGGTCAGACTGCCATTCTGCTGCTGGTGAATTTCCTAGAAAGAGGCGGGATGGCCTTCGACAGCTCTGTGTGCCTCGTGGGAGGTGGGACTCTTACCCAGAGGTGTCTGGGACACGACCCGTATGAGGAGGCTTGGAAGGGAACGAGCGTGAGGTGTGGCTGCCTGGTAGATATTTCCCATGGGGGTGGGGGCCCAGTTCCTCAGGGCACACGCTGTCAAGGCAGTGGCATGTCACCACGCATCACCTCCCTGGAATAAAAGGAGCTGATGACATGGGGCTTCACCAGGGACTTGGCGAGGCTGTCACTCACCCTGCAATTGCCCACAGCCGTAAGCTGGGGCTCAGCGCCACTCTGCCACTAATGGTGGCCGTGCATATGTCAGGGCAAAGCCCACCCTTTGGATATGGTGTCTCCTTCAGCTGAGCGTTCTTGACCCCCATGTCTTATTTCTACCACCCACCATCAACATCACCCACTTCCCGCCCTCCCCAACTCTGCTCCACTATTAAAGTAGTCACGCTTCAAACTGCCGTTTTCTTTTTTAATTTTTAATCGGTCTGTGTTGAGAGAAAGCGGGATTCGATCGAGCCTCCAGCCCCCCGGTGCTCTACCAGCACAGTGATTTTAATGGATGAGAGTTTGGTTGTATTTGTTTACAACCCAGAGCAGGGATGGAAACGACACCATGGACCGACGTGTGTTCGGAGAGACGCTTCTGGACTCGGGGTTCTTCAAAAACCGATCGATTGCTTAGGCACAACACCCAGTGGGTGCCATGAGACCCTCCTAGAAACGCGGGTTGGCAGGCAGGCAGGGTGACTCGGGGCTGGGAGGCCAGCCTTCGGACTTAGCGGGATGAAATAGAGCTGAGGGGCTGAGGGATGGCCACGAAAGATCCTGCTTATGCTTTCGTCCTCCTCCAAACGCAGAATGTGTTCACAGAAACTTGCCTTTTTGGAAAATAAGTGAACAGTTAGGTTTTAGGGTCAGAACAACGGGACAGCAATGGCCCACATAGGACGGCATGAGCAGATAAATGTGAGTGGGGTCTGCCCGATGCCCAAACCAAACACGACCAGGTTACTTGGTCCACCACAAGATGCATCTGAACGCGCTCTCCCCACGTGTAAAGTCACTGGTCTACCCCACGCCACAGGTCCACTGCCAGACCATGGACACAGGCACCAATGCACGTCACCAGAGGGCAGCACGGAGCATGGGGGCTCGGCATGAAGACATTTCCAGAAAGCAGAGGTGGCTTGCTTTTCCTTTCCTTTCTCTGTCAAACCGCCACATCCTCCTGCTTTGATCAGCTGTGGGAGCCCGTCCCTTACTAGTAAGGGCAAAGAGAGGTTTGCAGGTCAACATGGGCTTTTTACAGATGCCGACCTGTCCAGGTCTAAAGTCCCTAGACAGTTCAAAGCAGAGTTTAGAAGCAGATTTATACAATGTGACATGCTTTCGGAGGAGCAGGGAGTGCTGTTAACAGAAGCAACAGGATATGTGACTCGCCGGGATGTGTGTGGCACTGTCTCACGCTCTGTAGCAAGAGACACTCAGCTCTGTCGTGGGGGGGGGGTGAGGCTGAGAGAGTCCCCTCTGCCTCTGTTCCCTGCAGGTCATGATAAACCCTTGAGTCTCATTTGAAAGCACCGCCATTGCTGTCGGCTAGACCCACAGTCCTGCTGGAGTTGTGTGGTATGAATCACCGTCCTCGTGTAGATAGATTAAAAACACCCCCTGTGTGCCCAAGCTCTGTCCTCCTGTGGCCTCTCTCCAAGGTTCAAGGCTCTTTTCCCCAAAGGGGACAGTGGGGTTAGCAGGATGTCACCAGACTAGGGATCCTCTTCCATGAGCGGGATCTCTGGAAAGCAAGAGATGGTTATTTGCTTAGGCGGACTGAAAGCTACATGGTTTGGAGTTATGAGCCTCGTTAAAACAGCTCCAGCCTAGAAATCAGCGAAGAAAGGAAAACGTTAAGTTCCATGCATCCATTAAAGGTCAAATAAAACCACGTCCCTTCTCCCCACCCCATACACCGTCTATCTGCTAGAGAGCAATTTGTGATTTTATATCCAGCTCATAAAAAGGATAATGTTAAACTTTCACCACAAGCCCTCATAGTTGCTTAGGCCAAACTGCTACCATTTCAAGCACAGAGAGGCAGGGTGGAGCCCAGGAAGGGCGCTCTGTGGGGCCAGCGGGCCTGTTTCTGCCCTGCTTTTGCTGCGTACTGGGGCCACGATTTACAGAGCTGTGCTGGGCTTCCCTCCCTAGGAAGTGGTGCCCCGATGACTCAGACACACTTCACTTTCTCATGGGCCACGGTCTTCCCCGTGACAGATGAACCTTTCGCTGCACATGGGTAAAGCGACCTCGGGGCACGTATCACTTCTCTGGGGTCGGGTGAGGATGTGTCACCCCATAAGTGAGGCTGGCAGCAGCTCTCCACTGTACCGGCCTTCCTCGGGGCCACAGTGGGAAGGTGGGGCCCAGTGTGCACAGCGACATTGAAGAACCAGATTCCTTTAAGTCAGTCTTAGCAGGCGTGCTGGGACTTGGTACACAGCTCTGCCTGTGTGTGATGCTGTTCCCAAATGCCACCTCCAGGCCCTATTCAATTAAAGGACAGGAAGGTACCCTCCATCCCATATGATAGGTGCTCTTAAGGCTTTAACTCCATGGCTTGGTTCCCTCTGGGGGCCTCATGAAATTCCTATTCCTGGGCTCATTCCTCACAGAATACTGGTCATTCTTTGCCACAGCTGGCCTGCTGGTAGCCCTATAAGCAGAGAGAATGAGGAGCAATGCCTGCTGGATAAGAAGCAGGCCCACGGCCTTAACCCCGTCCTGAGGCACTAGCCGTGGCTTTGGAAATGCTTACCATCTGCAATGTCGATGCCTGGGCTTGTGGATGCTACCTCCCCTGCTGTGCTTGAAATCGTGTCAGGGGTGTCTGGGGCAGGGCGGCTGCCCCCTTGGCACATGGGGGGTGAATATAGACTCTGGAGCATCTCGGAGGAGCCCGAGGTACTGTCACAGGTTTCTGACTCCCCAGGGCCTGTGTCCGTGTCCCCGGAGCCGGGGTAGGCTGGAGGGCTCTGGTCATCCACAGGTAAAGGACAGCCCTGGCCCACGGAGGCCAGGTACCCGGGGCCTAAGGCACTCGAGCTGCCATTCACAGCCTCATCGTAGGTCGGGAGCATGACAGGCACTCCGTCCACTACCACGAAGTCAGGGTCACTGCTGGAACTCCTGGGAGGACCCCTGTGCAGAGGAAGCAATGGAGACACGTCAGGGTCTACACCACCCCAGGAATGAGGCAGCGTGGAGAAACAGCCTCTCCTCCCAAGTCCCTGGCAGGTGTGCTGTGGGGCATGCATGGTCCATTTCTACAGAGAGGTTTTCTGTTGATCCATCTCCATTCTGAGGACGGACAGACACTAAGTGCCCAGAGAGGACAGTCAGTCTGCACTTACTAGGCTGCTTCTCTGTAAAAACAAAACAAAAAACCCCACCCACCCATTTTTAGAGAGGTAGACAAAGTACAACAGAGCACAGAAAAGGTGAGCTATTAATTCCCATCTCTGACTGTGCTATTCCAATTACTCAGTTCATGGCCACCCCAGACCCAGTGTAGCACCATGGACCAGGCCGGACCTGCACAGTTGCTGTGAAAGTTTTAGGGGAGCCAGGCTACCAACCCGGCAGGTCCTCTCGTCCCCATGGATCCCATACACAGCTCCTGGCCCCAGAAGAGGTCAGAGCAGTTAAGTAGCTTAGAGCTTGACTCTTTCTGTTGGGGAACTGAACTTGGAAGATGCGGCCAGAGAAATGACACAGCGGGGAGAGGAAGTGATCTGTTCGGCTGTAATGGTGCCCAAAACTCCGAGTGCTTCTGGGAGGGCACATGCAATGTCTGGATGTGGCATTTGTGGGGGAGGGGTGGCACCGACCTGCAGTGTTCGCTGACGTGAAAGGGACAGCGTCAAGCCTGTGGCCATTTGAAACATCTTGCAACAGCTTAGGGGTTAAGGCAACTGACTGTTTGCTCCACAGAGAGAGGATAACAGAGAAATTAAGAGAGGACTGAGGCCTGCACTCCCTAGAAGGTGGGAGGTAGGAAGCAGGGAGAGCATGCTTCCGACCTGGAGATGCTAATGTGTCTGGATGCTCACTCTCCTCTGCCCAGTCCATGCTCTCCTGTTAGCCTCTCTGGCTCACACACGACTTCCTTCTTGCTCCTTGCTTTCAAGATGTCAGGCCAGAGCAGGCTGATACCTTCATCTCCTTTCTCACCCTAACGACTCATGCTCAGGCCACATTCCCCTCTGCACAGCTCAAACCATGTTATGTGACTTTGATATACTTGGATCTCAAACACCTGGGACCCGGAGAACACTGCCATCTATCCTTGGCATCCCCCTGAGTACCACATATTCTGTTTGCACAGATGACGCCATTTCCCCTAAACAACTCGAGGCCATTGTAGGAGCATCAAGTGAGGCTTGAGAAGATTTCAAAAAACACCCTAGTAGTCTATATCTTGGTAAACTCTTCTGAGCATACTATATATATATAAAAAGATAGCTTGGAGGCCCTTTGAAAGTCTAATGTGCCATAAATCACAGCTGTGTAGTCTAGCTTTTTCTCTGTGATCCTTTGGCCTTCTTGAGAAACTATAATTGCTTAGTGATAGAACAAGGTCCCCTGATTAATAAATAATAATGCCGAGGACCCAGAGAGCAGATGGTTTGAGAATGAAAGGTTCTCAGCAAAGGCTTGGAGATGCTACCAGGGCAAGGTGCCGACAAGCCTCAGGGCCTGGAGAGGACATAAGTGCCTCCCACACCCAGCGCACGTGCCTGCTGGGTCTGACCTGTGGTGTTTCTGCTGCCAGGATTGGGAGCACTAAATTGAGATGAGGCTGTCCTGGTGTGGGTGTAGGTTGATGTTGTCATGCAGGTGAGGGCAGACACAAGATAAAACGAGGCCTGTCATTGGATGAGAAGGAAGGGAGGCGGGAGCAGAGGTTTTAGAAGGAGAGGGAGAGGCAAAAAGGAGGAGAAGCAACATGGAGGCATATGTAAAGGATCCTCACCGTGCATCTCTACACAGATACAGGTTGTTATGAATATTTCTTAAGGGATGGATTTCTATAGGTCAATTTATCTTATCTACGTGGGCGGTTTATATCTTTACCAATTGGTGATGAGTTTATTGTGTTGGATGTATTGGATTGAGAATTTAACATATAAATCTGATTACTAAATTGCAGTTTATTGAGTCCTGATTTCACTGGGCAGTTGGGAGTTTATACTTTAACTACGAGGGGGCAGTTGTGGGGAACGTGTGCAGACTGCATGGCAGGGAGCTGCGATAGGCCAGCCCATGCTAGACTTCTAGAGCCCTGATTTTACTGGGTATCTGGAACTAGAGAGTTCACGGCTAGCAGAGAACCACCAGAAGAGATACTAACCAGAGATAAATGATGGTTAGTTCCATATGATCCACCAGTGCTGGAACTAACACTAGGGACCAGCATGGCAAGGCGTCATGCTGGAACAGCCCTCGGACTGCTTGGGTCAGAGAGTACTTGGGGGCAGCATGGAACCTCTGAGATAAAGATACCCCGCAGCGCCATGTGGCCCTACAGGTGCCAGAGCTAGCGTGGGATAAAAGGTTTAGCCATTTTTTAATATCTATCACAACAATGTGGGGACTTAGGGAAGCTGTCACTTCTGTCCCTCTCCACACTCCTGGGATGTGAGGGAGACAGAGTTGTGTTGGAGGGAACAGAGTAGTTGGCTCCTCCTTCTTGAAGGCCTGAACAATTGTCCTTTTCTCAGGAACCTCAAATTCCTTGTTCTGATGACTAGGTCCCATGGTGAGGGCAACTTACGGATGGGAGGATGACTGACTTAGCAGTGAGGTGACAAGGCTCAGTTGTAAGGAAAACTCTGGCATGAGGAGGACACCAACCAGAGCCCTCTCATGCAGCTGAGGAGGAACGAAAGTCACCTTCCAAAGACCCATATCCCCTCCCAGGTCTTCTCTGGTTTCTCACTCAGGTCTGTTCTCCTTCCAGAAGCTCCCTATCCAAGTAGCTGACTTCTGCTATGACACATCACTGACCTTTTCCTCCCCAGGTATGTACAAGTCATCTTTTAGGGCCACAGCAGGTAGACCAAGATGGGAGGTGCTCCTGATGGGGTGTGCACAACTTGTATCCTTGGCCTGGTTCCCTTCTCCAGTTTCCCCCAGTGCCTGCCTCAGAACGGTCTGCCCAGGGAAGCAGGGATGTATTATGAGTTGCCCTGGTGCTGTTTGTATTCTGATGTTAATTCTGCTTCCTCAAGAGGAGCTGCGACAATGACAATGATTGGATTACATACTCAGGTGATTTCATGTGGACCTTCTCTCCATTTTAACTGGTTAAATAGAGGCTAGAGCCTGTGATTGGCAGTGGAAGGGGAAGGTGGAGCTGGATTTTTAGAGAGTGAGGGAAGAGTAGGGAACAAGAGAGGAAGAAGATGGAAGGAAGATAGAGCAGGGTCACATGGCCTGGAGAAGCCACAAGTAGCAAGGGATCTCATAGTTGGGAATAAATTAGTGTAGTGGTGAATCTGCCCAATCTAGGCATACAACTTATAAATATTATAACTGAGTTGTGTATTTTTGCACAGATATATTTGGATTAGAGATTTACTACAACAAGTTGGCGCCCAACGTGGGGCATGAACCCATGAACTTGGAATTTAGAGTCCCGTGCTCTAACGAACTGAGGGGTCTGTCTCCACCATAGTGCTTTCTCCCTGAGAGGCTATCCTTAAGCTCTACCTTCATCTGTGCTCTGTGATGCACTGACCTGGGGGGGAAGTGGGCCTTGAACTTGGTCTGGAACATCCTGGCCAGGATGACGAGCAGTAACACCAGCAGCACACTGGTGGCTGTGAATGCCACGATCTTCCATGTGGTCAGGAGGGTCTCGTGGGTGCTGGGCCACGTTTGTTCTGTCATAAGAGATAACAGAGCCAGGCATGAGGTGCATGTCCCTTTGCTGGTCATCTGGTACATGAGGTACTTCCTGGGACTCAAGAGACACACCCTACCTCCAGTACAGCTGGTTAAGTCATGTTAGGACCCACACAATGCTAAAACCTATCTCTAGCATGGGTCCTTCTGAGTTGGAGAGATACTGGCAGGTGATATACATGTAGACACTACTGTGGCTGTAGACTTGCATGTTCATGTTGCAGACTGAGGAGGAGGACACGACGAAGGACAAAGCAGCGATGTAACTGCTTCTTAGGAAGAGAGTGAAAGGTGTCCTTCTGCCCTGTTCTGGGTCTGTTCTGACATGGCCCACAGCACGGTTCTCTGTTCTCGGGTGAAGGATGGATACGCAAGGGCATTCGAGACTAAGGGTACATGGCTGTAGATTTTCTTCCTTTTGCTCCCAACACATCCCACCCCATGATCCCACTCAGTGGTTATTCTCTTAGGCTCAGTGCCTCTCCTCTTGCTGGCTCACATGACATCTACATGCCTTCAGATACACAGCATTATACTTCTGAACCCAGAAGAGCAGCATTCAACCACCAGTGCTGATTGGGGCAGCAGCCCTGGCTGTGGTTTGGAAAACGCTTGAGAGAGTGGGCAGGAATCGGAAGAACAGGGGAAGGGTGTGTGCTGGTGCCAGGTCTCCTTCATGGGGCCGCTTTCTAGGCGTGCTGGAACCGGTGGCAAAGATGGCTTGCCATCTTATATCATCTATTCTGAGGCAGTGGAGCCTGTACATAGTCTCTCCACTTGTGTGAGGTCAGTTCTTACCCACAATCATATTGGGAGAGGAGAGTGAGGTCATGCACCATTCAGGTTCCACGTGCATATTTCTGGTTACACCTATGGGCTGCATCCTTACCAGCAGTTGGTACCGAGGCTTTGAGAAGTTGCAGAAGCTGAATTTCTCCAGGGTACCAGGGCTATGACTCACTTTAGAAGTATTTCTGACCCTCTGTAACAGGCCTGAAATCCCTTCACAGAGGCCACCTGTATCCACAATAGTCACTTTCTACAGCCTGGTCCTGAGGCTCATGACAGGGTAGGAGTGGATACCATTCAGGACATAGTCTGACCACAGCTTGAAGGCTGCCCTCGGAGGCTGCCTAAGGACTCGGCCTCCAGTCTTACCTGATTTGATGCAGTAGACTTGGTAGGAAGGAAACCACTCTCCATACTGGCAGGTGATGTACTTGTAGTCACTGGTGAGGCTGTAGCCGGGATCACAGTAGAATTCCACCACAGTCCCATGGTTGTAGCGCTCACAAGGCCTCGGGTGGCAGATGAAATCTCCGTGACTCACCATAGGAGGTAGCGGACAAACTTGGGCAGTTGGGGAGAATAAAAGTTTCAGAACCAGAGGTTCCATGCACGAGTCATCCAGACAAAATACAGGCATGGCCAACCACAGCTGCTTCAGGATGTACTTACGCTTAGAACACCAGATTAAGGAACAGGCCAGCGACAGCCTATATTTCCACAGAAGGTCAGTGGAAGCCTGCTAGGATATTCTGAATAGATAGTATTCAGCTATTCTATTAATAATGTATGCTATTATATGCCAGATAACCTAGTAAATGAAATTAAGGTATTTATGGACAAAATATTTATCCAATGGCTCAGTGGTGCCAAGTCTGCTTCTGTTTACCAAAGCAATCACTTGGAACTGTTTAAATTGGGGATCTGTGGTCCCACCTCACCCTCATGTCCTGCTGGGGTTTGGTCAGTGACAAGCAGGTAGGGATTCTCTTCCGTTTGCAGACTTCGCCTTGGCCCCTCACACACAGGTGCAATGGTGATAAGAACTAAAAGCCTGAAGTCCTAGGCTTTCTTCTGTTAACACACTGTGTGACCTTAAGTGAGTCACTGAACCCTCAGTAAGCCCTGGTCTCTTCCTTCATCTTTATTCTGTTCTTGATGATGGTTAAGGGTTTTCTGAGCCATGTTGTATGATGTTAGTGGAAAGGGTAGTTTCCGGTCTCCTACCTTGAGATCACACCTGAGCTGCAAATGTAGATCTGGCTACATTTCTGACATTGGATAGTTTTAGTGGAGCTTCTTGTTTATCCATCTCAGGATGCCACACCGAGTCGCCGAGGCTTGCTAAACATGGGTACAGAACTGAACTTGGGTGGAATAACTCAGTAGCCGATGACCCCAAGCCAGTCCTTCTTATGCCAGCATCCCCATGAAAGCCAGGAGCGTCTAGGGGGTGTACTTAGGAATGCTGCTAAGGTTCAGGGCCACCCTGTACTAGTGGTTCAGTGGGGCTGGGCAGGACCTGGGCTTCAAGGGAACTCAATAAGGAAGTAGAGAAATGGCAAAGGTAACCGAGAAGTTTCAAGGTTATAAATAGCAGGACACTGCCACTCCTGGTTGGCTGGAAGAAGGAGTTGTTGGGGTCCTGGTGGGAATTGGAACAGCAGAGGTTGGTCATGGAGAAGCAGGAGCCAAAGCAACTGCCTCCAGGGCAGAGAGAGAGTGAGGGGGACACTGGAAGCAGTGTCCTGTAGGGACTCTAGGAAGTGAGGTCTGTGGGAGGCAGCCCAGCTGGAACAGAGCGTGTACAGGGAAGGGCCCAGAGGTGGATCTGAGGCCCAAGGTGTGCACAATTCAATGGTGGCTGCTGAGAAGATCCTCCAGGTAGGCACTGGAAAAATTGAAATCTGAGTTCTGACTTTAACACTAAGGAGCTGTCTGCTGCCTGGGAGTGTCCCCTTGGCTGCTGGCACATACTCTCCTTTGCACTGCCTACACCATGGTACGATCCACTGCTATTTCTGTTTCCACAAAGGGCTCTGTCCAGAGCATCCATGGGTGCTCAGGAGGTAAGTAAGATGGCTGCCAAGGATGGCTGGTGACCAGGAAGGACAGAGAGAGGGAATCCATAATCACACCTCTGAGAACACCAGAGATGCAACGGAATGGGCTCCTCCTTTGTGTAGTCTGTCCTCCGTCTCGCCACTGGTCCTTGTGAGGCTAATTGGAAGGGTACCCAGTGGCCTCCAGGGCTGACAGACCCAACTGTCTGCCCATGGGACCCTAATGCCTGTGTTGCTGTGAGCGCCGTACATTAGGAGAGACCCCTCTGTAGCAAAGGTATAGGAAGATTCTGTCCACCAACAGATGAACAGGTAAAGGAACTGTGAAACATGTGGTGGAATATCGTCAGACTTTAAAAGGGAGCTCTGCCATTTTCAAAAACATGGATGTACACCAATGGTATTATTATGTTAAATGTAATACACCAGAGGCAGAAAATTCTGCATGGTTGTGAAGAACTCACCAGTACGTGAAATCTACCTATCTATCTATCTATCTATCTATCTATCTATCTATCTATCTATCTATCTATCCATCCTCCCACCCACCCACCTACCCACCCGTCTAAATTCATAGAAACAGAATAGGAGCCAGGGAATTAGAAAGACAGGTCAAAGGACACACATTTGTTTTTTTAGGTAAACGAGATGGGGGTGGGGGTCTTCTGTACAGCCTGGTAGTTAACCTGGGCTATAGAAGTGCTAAGCTGTGTCCTTAAAATCTGCCAAAAGTAGACCTCTGGTCAAAGGCAGCTATGGGGAGATGGAAATGGTCATGGCTCAGCTCTAGAAAAAGTCTCGCCATGGGGGTATGCACCCATGGTATATACCCATATGTATGAAACTTATGGGGAAAAAAGCTACACCATGCAGCAAGGTACTCCTACTCAGACGGCTTTCTGGGAAAGCCGTCAGGGACACCATAGATTTGGAAAATTACCAGACTGGGTCTCACGGACTGCAACATGTCATGAAGGAAGCCCAGCACCAGTGTGTGTCAGTGGCTGTGAGCAGGGTTTCCCCTCACTTGGCCTGAAGCATGAACAACCGTTGAAATCAACCTCCAGGCAAATGAACTCACGATGCTCTTAAGAACGACTTCCCCTGCACAACCAGTCAGTGTGGTGCAGTTGTCCGTATCTGGGTTCAAACCCTGCCGCTGATGATGCAAAACCCCTGTGCTTCAGGGCACCAGGCAGCTAGCATGCCTTAGTACTGAGAAGCAATCACTAACACCCAGGCTGTTGGAGGACCAGAAGTTCTCTGCAAACTACAGGTTCTGACTAAGCGATGGTAATTAGCTTCACTAGTGCTCAGGCTCCCTGGGGGTCTGCTGCGTCTGTCTCAGGGCGAGCACTGCTCAGATTCCTTGCCTGCTCCTTACAGTGAGGGATGCCAAGAAACAGCAGAGTAGCACCCAACATTCAGAGAACCTGGAGTCATGGACCCCATGTTTCTTCAGAGACCAGATGAGCACTAGTGGTGGTGGAGGTCTATGTTCTCTCATAATCGGCATGTGATGGAGATGTGCTTCCTCTGAGTGGAAAAATCTATCTGCACACCCTGCCGTATTCTAGCAGCTGCACCAGCAAACACCATTAGCTTTGCTGTTAAGGAAGCCTCCATGTGGATAGCTTGGGGTGCAGGGTGTTTCTTTTGACTTGGAGGGAAGCAACAAAAGTATCATTAATTATAAACTTGTTGGGCTGGGGAGATGGGTCAGTCAGTGAAGTGCTTGCCATGAAAGCCTGGAATTGATACCCAGCAAACCTGAGTTTTACACACACACACGCGCGCGCACACACACACACACACACACATATTAAATATGTTAAATCCAGGTGTGTTGTGCACACGGCTGGGATAGGTGGAGATGGGTAGATCCCTGGGGCTCTCTGGACAATCAGCTTAGCCCAAATGTCAAGTTCCAGACCAGTGAGACCCATTCTCAAAAAGCAGAGTTGAAATCATCCTGAGGAATGACAACTCTGGCTTGCACGCATGCACACATGCATGCATTTATGCATCACCACAAACATACACACATACATACATTACATACATACATTCACACATTACATACATACATTCACACATTACATACACACATTACACATATACATACATACATACATACATACACATATACATACATACATTTATACATACAAACATACATTCATATATACATACATTACACATATATATACATGCACACATACATTCATATCAGAAGAGTTATAAATGTAAAGCTTATTTCAAAATCCTGACATGGGGCTCAAAGGACTCTCACTATCACCTAACACTGCCCCACCACGACACTCTGCATCTTCCTCACAGCCTTCCTAGGAGGCAGACAGACTGACAGACGCACTTGCCCACACAGTGACTCAGGCTCAGCCTGCTTCCAGTGCCGCTCATGGAGCACCTGCGTGGAGCCACGTATTCTAGAGACACCGTGCGGCTCTGCACCACAGCCTCAACTCAACACCCCTTCCGCCCCTGACTCAGAGACCCCTCAGCTACCAGCGAGAGCTGTGGGTGGTGAGAACAAAGGGTGGGTCCTCTGCAACTCTAGTTTTTAGAGCATTTCTTTCCACTTTAGAGAAGATCACCGGCAGTTACTATTTTCCAGAGGATTGCGGCCTGCGTGTCCCGGCATTCGTTACAGGAAGAACCCAAGCGAGGCTCTGCTGAGGCTCAGCAGGGATGGATCTTAGCTACAGTCTCCCGGATGTCACCGCTCTACTCCTTATTTACCATTTGCCAGACAGAGGGTGACATCTCCTTGCAGAGCGGGGGACGTACCTGCCTGCCGAATGGCTGCAGACTAGCTTTCTATCAGTCACTCTCAGAACTCGACAGAGGTGGGCTGGGTGGGACAGAGGATAGGAGGTAAGAGTCAGAGGCCACAGGCCACATCTGCTCGTGCTGGACACCAGTGGCCGGATAGGCAACCTGAAGGCCTGCTCTCACACCCCAGTTCCCCAAGCGAGGGCCACTCCTCTCCCCAGCCTGCCACTTGGGATCTCCCCAGGCAATTCTTTTCCGTGCTGACGAGGTCTGTCCTCACCGTGCACTGCACCCCTCTCTCCCCTCCTTGGATAGATTACAACAGTAACACCCACAGCCTTCCTGTGCCCTTTGTGCATTCCGTACATTATACACAAGTTTCTCTACTTAGACACCCGAGTCCAGTGAAAAATCCCATTTACTATAGTGAATGCTTTTCTGTGCATTGTTGGGTTCAATTTGCTGACATTTTGTTTTGGATTTCATAAAGCATCCCTGTCCCGTTTGGGTGTTAGGACTGTGCTGGGCACTCGGAATGAGTTAGGCACTATTCTGCTTGCTTCATTCAAGCAAGAGAAATGACACCCACCCACCAGGGTTTAATGAGGATTACACGGGGTGAGGGCTCTGAGCAAGGAGCTAATGAGAGGTTCACACCAGTGGCTCGTTTTCACGGTTAGGATCGAGACCCACAGCACGGTTCCAAGTGAAGCTGCTGGAGACTTTAGGATCAAGAAGGAACTCTGCTGACTGCATGGGGACTCTCTACCTCTGCTGCCTCTCTGGTTCACCAGGGATGGCGGCAATGGTGGTCCCCTCCCCAAACACTGGCCAAAGAAAGTTCCAATTAAGGGTAACTTACAGTGGGTTGGGGATTTAGCCCAGTGGTAGAGCGCTTGCCTAGGAAGCGCAAGGCCCTGGGTTCGGTCCCCAGCTCCAAAAAAAAGAACCAAAAAAAAAAAAAAAAAAAAGGGTAACTTACAGTGCTAGCCCTGACTGCTCCCCCATCCTCCAACCCCACTGCATGCTCCACACAAAGGACACACCTATGAGCTGAGAAGAGAGAGTATAGTGTGGGTTAGGAAGAGAAGCGTGGGTGTGGGTTAGGAAGAGAAGCGTGGCCCTGGGTGCAGAAAGCACCTTGAGACTTGGTGGTAGAACTAAACCCATTTGGAGAGAGTGGAGTCAATGGTGTGGGGAAGTAGTCTGTGGCAGACAGGCAGCGAATGGGGTGGCTGGAGGGTCAAGGAGGAGGACCTCGTCGGAGTTCTGGGCCTTGTTTGTGGCTGGAGTATGTTGCTGGGAGTGGTTCGGCATGGTGGACAATGGGTGATGTAGGTAGAGGGATGGAGGAGGACGGCTGTGAAGAGGAGAGGGACTGAGGAGGATGGCTATGAAGAGGAGAGGGACTGAGGAGGATGGCTGTGAAGAGGAGAGGGGATGGATCACTCATTAGCAGGGCACTTGCTCTGGAGGCGGAACTGGATCTAGGCACAGGTCCAGTAGCTCCAAGGCCAGGGCGGTAGAGAGATGGACAGACTGCTCTGTAAAGACTCCTAGTTTCTGAGTCAAGTCTGAGGGTTGTGTATCATTGATCACAGTCCTTGAACCATTTATGTATTTCAATCTGTGCAAAAGAGAATGATGAACTTTGAAAACAGCCTGGGTTCCTCGTGAATAGTCACAGAAGCAGGAGGGGTACGAGCACAGAACATTATAGCCTCTGCTCTCCAGTGTTTTAGAATTCTTCCAGGCCATGAGCTTAGATGTGTTCACCAATCATTTCTTTCTCACTTGTTCTAAAGGCTCACACAGTCCACATGCTCTTCACGCAGGAAAGAGCTTAGGTCACGTAGCTGAGTCGACCCCTCATGGTTAGTGGAAGGGGCTGTCTGCTGCTCATCACCAGCCACACTGCTCTCTTATTTCTGAGTATTCCTCTAGCCTACATTACCTATGGCTCTGTGTATGTCTAGGGTCTAGTCAATGGGCTGTGACTATCAGAAGTAACACACGGCAACTGGTACCGTGAGTCCAGGCTAGACCCATGAGTCCAGGCTAGACCCATGAGTCTCTTCCATATTTTCTAGGACAGGAGTGATTTCCCAGAGGGATCTGAATCCACAAGACAGTGGCACTTATGAACCTTGTGAGGAGAGGCGGCACTGACTGACCAACACAATGCACCACGATACCAACTTCTGCTTTGTTTGCACCATAACCCGCCCTTGGGAACTTTCTCACAGCTCTGCTTTACCTTACACTTGGCATGAGATGTAAGTAACAGACACGCGTCCTGCTATGTGAAGTAGCACGTTGAACCTTCTTAATGCGTTCACTGCTGTTACTGCAGCCAGCGTGTGCTCTGACTGCTGTATTAGACGCTGTATTTGAACGGCGGTTTAATGCCTTACGCCAGTGGTTCCTCAGCCCAGACTGCACATTAGAATCACTCAGGGAACTCTGCCTAATTGGTCAGGGCTGGGCCTTGGCCTTGGCGAGCTCTTAAGAGCTCCCTGAGTGATTCTAATGGGCAATCCAAGTCAAGATGCCCTGCTCTGTGCAGTTGTGGTAGAGACTTGGGGAAGACCGATCTCCCTCCGCTCACCAACTGCCGGCTGCAGGCTTAGCATCTTCAGCAGAGCTCGTGTGTGAACTACATCGCCATGGTATCTGGCCTGGTCTTGACCTTTCACTAAGCTCTTACTGTGGGGAACACAGATCAGCAAGCAGCTTTGGATGAGCTAGGAGTCTAGAAGTGCAGACTCCAGCCATGCCCTAAGATACTGAATCACAAATTTTGTGTTAGAGAACGGCCTTGGTGAGACACACTCACAATGAAGTTAGGGAGGCCAAGGAGACATTGTAGATGGGCCTAGGGGTAGGAAGCAGAGCAAGGCATGATGGGAGAAGACCCATGATTCTCTGCGTTGACCTCACCTTCAGGCAGTCTACTGTATCATCTTGATAGCTCTGTAAAGGGCTATGTTTTCAGGTAGATAGCTACAGAATCCTTCAACTTCCTCAGGAGATCTGCAGGCCTGTCGTAGTTGAAACTGTCATTGTGGCCATTGTGTCCCCAGTCCGACTTTAGTTTAGGTAATGAATCCAGGAAGCTTTATGGACCCCTACATGCCAAAGTCACAGATGTTTCCAAGGTGACATCTGAAAAACTTCACTTTTAGCTCAGGGGAAAAAATCAATAAATGTTATACAGCACATTGCATTCTCCACTTTTGTCGTAACAACACAGGACACCGATAAATGTGTCTGCCCAAGTGAGCTAACGATCGTGAACTGGGCTCTGCATGTTTCCAGGCAGGGTAGAAAACAGTGTCCACTTGAACTGAGATACACTGACAGATGGTGTTCAAGATCGATAGGACCCAGTGGTCCCAGCAGGTCCCTGGGACCTGCTCTCTAGCTCAGGGTCACTGCAATGGGTGCTCTGAAGAAATGCAGCACACAGCTCTTGACGGCTGTTCAACTTTGGTGTGAAAACAAACAAATAAAAACGAGGTCTCACATAAGCAATGTGCTGTGTGTCACAG
This sequence comes from Rattus rattus, assembly GCF_011064425.1. NCBI lineage: Eukaryota > Metazoa > Chordata > Mammalia > Rodentia > Muridae > Rattus > Rattus rattus. The sequence continues at coordinate 61,171,561 of NC_046163.1, read as the reverse complement.
CCACATAGAAGCCATGGGAGAGCGCATGGATGAGGCAGCTGGTGTGAACCTGCAATTTACTGACAGCCTTCGCAGCAGGGAAAGATGGGCTGAAGTCAGAAGCTCCATGGATGCAACTATTCCCTGGGATGGCAGGAACCTCGGCTACACCGAGGGCAGTCTCAGCCACCGCCAGGGGAGGACACAATGTGCTGCTCTGAAGTGGGGTCCCCTTTTCAACACATAACCTGCTGTAGTTGGAACCCCCGATGGCGGCAATCACGACTTCTTTATTTCTTCAAGAGGAATCGGGGGTTCAAGATGACAGGGAGGCATGTGCTCCACAAGGTAGACCAGAAAGCTCTCATGTAAGATGGCGTTTGTCCCTTGCCTTTTCTCCCTCTCTCTGCAGCTCACAAAGCTCTGCACCACCAGAGACCATGCAAGGTTCAAGGTGGCTAGAATATCCTGGTGGTTCTCAAACTCTCCTTCCACAGGCTAGACCATGGTGACACACAGCTAAATTAGTGTGGGACATTCTGAACCTCAAGATTTTTGTTTGTTTTGTCAAACAGACTCATTGTATAGCTAACGTGCACACGCAGTCTCCTCTCTCTCTCTCTCTCTCTCTCTCTCTCGCTTTCCCTCTCGTTCCCTCTTCTCTCTGGATTTCCCTTAATTACAATAGAAATTTTGCTTAAAAGCACAGAACAGTGAACATTTTAATGGCTCAGTGCTACAAGGCTTCAGACAGGACCCCAGTAGAAAAGCGTTCCTCATCAGCTGTTTCATTATTAAGTACATTTTCTTAAATTAAAGAAAAAGAAAAGAAAACAGCAATAGTGCCGTGCTTGTGGGGAACTCAAGGTTAAGTATTACAACCCTATAGCCAAATTAAATCTAGCACCTTTAAAATAAATACTAATAACCCCTTAGTAAGCATGAACGCACCAATGGGTGAAATACTGCCCGCCAGTACAGAGCAATTGACAGCAGCACTTGAACACCGGACAACGAATCTTGTAAACACACATCTGCAAGCATGGTGAACGTATGTTTGGTTTGCCCCACCCCCCTACACCCAGGGCTGAAAGGGGATCTGGCTGAGTCTCATAGGTTCTGGATCTGAAAGGCTAATGCAAGCTTTAGGCCATAGGTAGGATAGACATCAGTCTGCTGAGTCAGACGCCCGGGTACCATTTCCAGTGCAGAGCATTCGAGGTCAAGGGAACGCGTAAGTAGAGAGAGGCTTAGGATGCAACTTCGACTCAGCCGCGGCTATTCATGTACAGTGTCAGAGGCAGGTACAACATGGGGGGGAGCCTAAGTTCCCCACAGAGGGCATTGGACACTGGCTTTGCAAACTGGGTAATCTAGGGCAACTCGACAGAGTGAAAACATGGTGTTTGTTTTATTTTCACTCTTGCTTATTTGTGTGTGGAGGGCAGAGAGCAACCTGTGACAGTCAGTGTTTTACTTCAACCATGTGAGTTCCAGGAATTAAATCCAGATCATCAGACTTGGCGGCAAGCACCTTGACTCACGGGACATCTTGCTGTCCCCCCTGTGTCACTCTAGACGCGCTGTGGCAGACAGGCTGGAAGCAGGAGACGTCTCTACGTTAAGCCTTCCTCTTACTGTTTCAAGCATTAACATTAGTCTCCCTCGGAGCCTCAAGCCTTATTTCTAACAGGAACAGCCAAACCAAAGGCTACATGGAGCGGCAGGCTCTTCAGGCAGCAACTGATGTTAATACAAGCATCACTGCTAGATGCGTTTGTCAGCTGCCAGGATCACAGATCATTTCCTACCAGGAGTCTCCACCTTCCGGTTTCCCCTTCGCGGGGGCCCACGAGGCCCTCAGCTCTTCTCACCTTGAGTTTTCGAGCCCCCCCCCCACTTTCCCTTAAAAATGGGTGCTTTCTTATTCCAATCTTATACGAAGCCCTGGTGGGTGAGGAGCATCCAGAGGCAGCTGTTGGTCCCGTCTGAGCATGCGCGCGCATGCGTGCACATACTGTTGGACGTGGTTGCAGGTTTCACAGAGAAAATGGCTACCGGGCAGTGTTCCTAAGACTCATGGTAGAATTAAGTGTTCCAGTATACCCTGCAAGGAAAGTCATATGCTATGCGCTGCCACGGCATACAGACAAGTGTTGGGAAGAAGGGTAGAAAAGAGGAAGGTGGGAGCGAGAATGGATGAGTGCCCTGTCTGAGAACAAGCAAAGGCAGGGAGGGAGAGAGAGCCAGTGCGTGCCTGTTGAACAGACGCACAGAGCCCACATGGCTGGGGGCACCGAGGGGTGGATTTTTAGGGCGTGCTGGCTGGTCAGTCTATCCTTCTCTGCGATCTGGATGCTGCCTCACAAGGCAAGGTGTACAGATCATATACCTAATGCTTTTGGCTGGTGTGGTGGTGGTTCACGAGAGGTAGTGGGGCAGGGGTGGGAAGCTGGCGGACAGAAGGAAAAGAAAAACAAGGAAAATGACCCCCAACCACTCTGCCAGGCTGGCGCGGCCCCAGAGTGATACAGGAGATTTATTACTTTCTGTGTTGTACCTGATTGCAAGAGGTTTTATTACTATGAAATACAAGCCATCCTACTTCCCAGAGAGGCAAGGAGGAAATAAATTCTGCCTGGAGCAGGGCTGGCTGAGATCCTAGGGTTTAAGGGCAAAGATGAGAAATTCCCATTTGTAGTGGCCAGCTACATCCCGAGCACAATGAAGTCGCCCCTTTGGTGAGGAGCTCAAAGCACAGGCCACAGTCGGTGACTCTCTGTGCTTCTCTAAGGAGGCTGGTGCTTAAGCCTTCCGAAATAGAGGCTTGCTCATCTGCGAGGCAATGTGAAGAACCGTGGGCTACAGCGGGGATGGATTTGGTGAGGATCCTGAACCCTGTGAAGGAATCACTTCCTGCATCTGCAGCAGACTGGTACCCCAGGACCATCGGCCTGCCAGGGGACAGTGGCCTGGTAGGGGGCTGATTTTCCTTTGGGGTCTCTATGGAAGAATTGCCTGTCCTGTTCCTATGGCCTCAGCTGAAATTTCTCTCCTAAATGGAGTTTAGAAAGAAGAACCATTTCATTGTCAGAGTCCAGAAGAGATGAACATTGATGGACATGTTTGCAACAAGAGTAAAGGAAAAGAAAGGAGACAAGGCAGGCCCTGCCAAGGGGCTAAACCAGCGAATTACTAAGCCTGGGGGAAGAGGAGGAAGAGCCTGAGCTCATTTGTGAGGTGGGACACTAGTGAAGCCTTAGGTCTTCCTGGAAAACAGGGAAAAAAATCTGGCTTTTTCTGCAGGGGAGGGGCTGGCATACGTGTGTGTGTGTGTGTGTGTGTGTGTGTGTGTGTGTGTGTGTGTGTGTGTGTGTGTGTGTGTGTGTGTGTGTGTGTCTGGGCAAAGCATGCATGCAGTACCAGGTGTGTGTGTGTGTGTGTGTGTGTGTGTGTGTGTGTGTGTCTGGGCAAAGCATGCATGCAGTACCAGGGTGTGTGTGTGTGTGTGTGTGTGTGTGTGTGTGTGTGTCTGTCTGTCTGTCTGTCTGTCTGGGCAAAGCATGCATGCAGTACCAGGGTGTGTGTGTGTGTGTGTGTGTGTGTGTGTGTGTGTCTGTCTGTCTGTCTGTCTGTCTGTCTGGGCAAAGCATGCATGCAGTACCGGGGGAAGCCAGAAGAGGGCATGGGATGTCCCAGCCCTGGAGTTACAGTGCCGTATGAGCTGCTAGGAATAGAAACCAGGCCTTCTGGAGAAGGGCTAACCACTGAGCCCTCTCTCCAGCTCTAAAACTGTGCACGCTTTAAGAGAAAAATGTCAGTGTTTCTTAATTCAATGTGGGCAGACATTAGGAAGGAGAAGGTAAAGGAGGAGGAAGGGGAGGAGGGGGTAAGGGGTAGGAGGGAGAGGTCCTGGTGGAGGAGCAGGGAAATCGTTCTCAGTGTTAGGACAGAGTTTCTTTGAAGCACAGGCATCTGTGACTGGGGGTGGGGGGTGGGGGAAGTCATCACCGGCAATAACTCATTGTAGAAGGAAGGAAAACATTAGGCACAGTGACGGTGACGGCGACGGCGACGAGGGCAGGTGCGGCACGTAGGCCGCTGTCCTCTCGTAATCACCCTGCTGCCGTGTACAGCAGCGCATGAAAACAGCATTAGGATAATTTACTGCTGCTTATGAGCAACTCAGTAGCAGAACTGCTTGCTGAGACGATACCTCCCGGGGTCACTGGCAAGGTGGCTGTCAGGCAGACAGTGCCCGTCACAGGCATTTCACGGGGAGGGCACCAAGTGCCCCAGAGGGGACAGAACCACTAGCATCGTGACCAGACCAGAGCACGGAGTCTGCGCTCACAGTTGACCTCCGAGTGTTTCAAGAGCCAATCCCTCTCTCCCAGGACCAGGAAACACATGCTTGTCTTCGAAGCAAGTGAAAACCCCTTTGTTTTTGAGAATAAGATTCCCTAAACCCTATGACCTTGCCTAGTGTCAGCCAGGTTCCTGTCTGAGATTATAAATTAGCCACCCCCTGTGTGCTGACGGCTGGGAGTCTGAGAAGAGGTTGGGAGTCTTAGATCCCAGCAAACCACTCTACTCTCAGGAAGGCAGAACTAAGGGCAGATTTTTATATGTGGTGGCACACAGCTGCAGTCTCAGCTTTGGGGGCAGAGGCAGGAGGATTGCTGCAAGTTTGGGACCAGCATCGGCTACATAACAACTTCTAGACCCACCTGGGTTACACAAAAGACAAAACAAACCAACACGTAAGGAAGCCTGACCGCAGCTCTTCTTTCAAAACATACTTTGTAAAAAATAAAAGTCAGACAGAGGTGGCTGGAATAGAAACCGCCAGGGACAAGGCTACCTGGGAACCGCTTTTGCAAGAGGGCTCTATGGGTCTCAGAGCCTGGAGGACAGTAATCCCAAACCACCGAATCATGTTTACCTCACGCCTCTCTCGAGGGATCTGGTAGTGGAGGGGAGAACTTGGGGCAGACGTAAGCCAGGAGGCCTCCTTGAACTTTCTGTGAAGAGAGGCCCCACGGCTACGTTGGAGAAAGAGGAGAGAGAAGAGGCGGTGACTGCTCTTTTCCTCACTTTCTACTGATTCAATTTTATATCGCATCCAGCTGCTGCCGGGATGGCGGGTGAGTCTGCAGGGAGCCTCAAGGGCCAGGAGAGGCTAATGGAGACTGTGCCCCAGCCAGCTGGTCTACTCAGGGGGTGGGAAGCTGAGGGGGAGGGGCTGGGTGACCGACTGGTCACTGCTATTATCACTACAGCTGAGGTGAGCAAGACTTGAATTCTAATCAGCAGAGCCATGCATTCAGTACAGCTCTGGTGCTGCTGTGGCTTTAGCTGAGGGGGCGGGGGGAGGGGGAAGAAAAGTACCACAGTGCCCACCGCTGTACGGAGGTATGCAGGGCATCTTGGGGACAATCATAGGCCACATCCTCTCCACCCTGCGAGCACACACAGGCAAACGCTTTTGCACACCAAAACGCCACACTTCAGTGAACAGTGATGGGTAAAGAGCAGGTCCCACAATGGGAAGTTCAGGGGAAGAGCGCCATCTTGGGGCAGGGCGGCTTCTGGATCTGTCTTCCTTGTAGGTGGCACCCAAGGCCAAAGGGCACCATCCAGACTCTCTCCTTCCTGTAAAAGACTCATTACTTGGAACTGGCTCAAGGCTGAAGAAAGTTGACAAACGGCTTGTCTGTCTCTCAGATGACCCTGCAGAAGCAGAGAGGATGGGACGAGGCTGACTGTGTGACTGAGCTGGCTGGCCTACCTAACTGGAATCACATGCCCCAAATCAAAGACCTTCTCAGAAGCAATCTCCCTGGGCAGAATGGTCTCTGGTACAAACCAGTCAGAAAATGTGGCTGCCAGGAAGGGGCCTCTGGGTCCTAGAGGGCCACAAGTGTGGTGTAAAAAGGCCTGGGATTCAGGAGACACATGTTCTGGAATATGGCTTTTTCTATTCCTTTCTCTCTGTTCCACTTGAAGTCCAGACAGCATAGCCTCCAGTGATTTTAGCTGAGATCTAATCCAAGGCTTGGAGAGGACAGAGAGCTCTCCTCGGCCGACATCACACCTGCTTGTGACTGTGACCAGGAAGCGATCCGAGAATAAAGGCCCCACTGTGTGGGCTTGGAGGAAGAACTTCAAAATGACAAGCGGTCTAAGTTGGTTTGGGGAATGAGAGTACATCTGGGGTCATGGCTAGGAAGAAGGGGAGAAGTTCTCTTCCAGCAAGGGGTTGTTCCAGGGACAGCGACAGTTAGGAATATCATTTCTTCATGATCAAGAATGCTGGTACAGAAGGGGGGGGAGCAGGGGCCCTCCCCCATGCCAAGCTGCTTGGTAGGGTCCGAGCCTGGAGCTGTGTGTGGGGACCTCAGTGGGCACAGCACCTACAGGCCTCGAGGCCACAGCAGAGCCAGCTCCGATGCTCCTGTTCATCTACACAGAGGAGTGCTGGAGCATGGCGTGGGAGGGTGAACGAGGGATGCAGCGGCCATATCTATGGCTTTGTCTTCTGTAATAGGTAATTGAAAATGAGCATAGTTATGGTGGCCCAGGCTCGCTATCTCAATACCCCTGAGGTTGAAGCAATTTGCTGTCAAATTGGAGGCCAGCCCGGAGAGTCTTTAACAGGTGCTGTGGATGGACCTCAGTACCAGGGCACCCGCCTGGCATGTCCAAGGCCCTGGGTTCAATACTTGGCTCTGCGGGGAAAATAACTGTCAGATCCGTGATGTTCCTGGGGTAGGTTTTCTCCTTGCCTCTCCTCTGCTTTCAAAGTCCTAGGCGGAATACTTTAGAGAACTGAGCTGCACATGGCTACTCCAAGCTGGTTTTGTTTGGACGACCGGGTAGAAAAGGGAGAGATTCCAAGTCTCTGTCACTTGCTTTGTGAAAGGCCACAAGCAGCTGACACATGTGAGCCAGAGGACCCCAGCTGTGGCTGGAGGGAGCGACCTGGGAGCAGTGGGTTTCATCATGGGCCGTGATTGACAGCCATTCTTGGGAAGAGGCTGGACTCCTGGTGCTCTCAGTTTCCCCCCTGCCCACTGAGGTGAGAGTGGTCGGTGGGTTTGTGAGGTGAGGCAGCCTGTCTCCTAGGAGCGCTCTGTAGCAGGCAAAGAAGGCCTCTGACCAGAAGACTTCGGATTCCTGCTACCTGTGCTTTGAAGTCCCCATGTGCTTCCCGGTGAAGGTTTGAGTCCCAGAGGGAGAAATCATGAAAGGCACCTGCTAGGCCATCCGCCTCTTATACCTGAATGTATCCAAGCTGGCTTTGAGGTTTGATCTCAAATTGGAACCTTTCAAGTTATTTCACATTTGGCCAAAAAGGGTTCTTCAGTTTCTTATTTTTCCTCCTTTTCTTACGAAAGAATGCCGATCTAAAAGGACCTTGGGCACTCGTGGGTTCTAAGGAACCCACACTGCAGCCTGCTCTGTGACTGGATCTGTCACTGATTATACCTCCACCTTACCCTGTGAGCTGGGCCATGGACAGGCATGGGAGGTCTCTCTGGCAAGGAACGCAAAGGTGAGGAGATCAGAGTTAAGAGCTGCAGGAGAGAAATCACCCAGCAATGTAGGTGCCAAGGGAAAGCGGCCCCATGGGAGGGAGGCCCAGAAAGAAAACAGGGCAGCCAAGATAAAATAAAGATTCAGAGAGCGTTAACTCGGGAATATCGGAGGGGGTGTGTGCTCCCCACGAGGAAATTTGGAAGTGCCCAACCATTGAGCTAGTCAAGGCATATCAAAATATAAAGGTTTTGTGTGCGTGCGTGCGAGTATGTGGTGTGTCTTTTCATTCCATAATCCAGAGAACTCTGGCAGGTAGCAAGAAGTGCGGTCGCTCGCTGGGAGCTCAGAGAGCGACCATTACATTAGCCATTTACAGCTACAAATATGGGTGCAGACTTCTTAAGTGCACAGAAATCTTAAGCTACAGACTCCGATTTCCAACTTCATGCTTCAGTCACCTCTTCTCTTGACCCTTTCTTTGCTTGTATTTTCGTGGTCACACGATCACCTCTGTTCCTGATCTCCCATTTGGGAAAACAGTTGCCGGAAATTTCTTTAACTAGACATGCAAAGCACACATGCTACTTCCTGGCCACCCGGAAGCCCGGATGTTAGAGAATGTTCTAGACACTAAGCACCTTCTGAGGGCTCATCCTCAGAAGAGCCGCACACTGGAACCACACACAGCAGTCTTCCAGTCCCAGCTTCACGGTGCTCTGGGGATTCTAGGCAGTTTTTATCTCCTTTTCCTGAACTGTGTGCCCACCTGCTTCCCTCTAACATTTAGAGCATGTGTAGTTGACTATAAGTAGGGTTGACCTGCCACCCGGGTAATTCACTCTCTCCCACACTCACATCCTACAAGCCCTTGGGCAAGCACCCTCCACACATGCCAAGGTATTCACACAGCCTGAAGAGCTCTGTGGAGCTGCAGAAGGAAATCCTTTCAGACAGGAGAGACCCACACTTCCTAAAGCCTAAGTGCAGGCAGAAAACACACCACTGCCCGGACTCTGGGAAAATAAGGAGCCATATATCCCTGGGTAGAAATTTCACTTTGCAATTGTGTTATCTCCCACGAATCTCACCCTCCCAGCCCTCCCCACAGCAGAAGTTCTGATGTGCCCTTTGGTAAAAGTAGCTGCAAGTGGACATCCGACTATGGTAATGATGAAGGTCTCAAGAGGATGGGGTTGGTTATGAATCTCTTAGACTGTCAGCTCTGCAAGTAGCTGAATGATGTCCCTTTTTTCCTTGGGGTTCCCTGGTGCCCAGAGCTCAGTACTGCTCTGGGCCTGGAGAGTGTTTGGTAGACAGGTAACAGAGCTCTTAGCACACAGAACCAGGAGACTGCTTACCAACAAAGGCATCTTATAAAAAGAAGATTTGGATTCGGCATGGAAGTATGGGAAAGACACAGACAGAGGTTAACAGCCACAGAGGTCAAAAGGCCTGAGAAAGGAAAGAACTAAGACGCAGCCACATGAGGACAGACAGACAGACAGGCCTACAAAAACAGGCCAATGTGTAAGGACCATAGAATACTGTCAGGCCCAAATACATGATTATATTCATCTGTTACAGCTGGGTTAAACGTTAAGCCTTTATGTTCTCAGAGCCTTTATCCCGTGATAGGAACATGGAAACACATGTGCCTTCCAGAACATGCCCACTGACAGCAAGATGAGTGGAATGGTGCAGGGCTTCAAGAACCTGTGTCCCCTGGGACTCTTGAGGGCACTGCCATGACCTTTGTTCCCAGGCCATCAACTCATGAAGCCTGAACTTGATGACGGGATTGCCCACACTTGTCCTTCAAATGTTGCCTCTTCACCCACCAAGGGGTCACTGTCTCCGGCTGTGAAAGGGACCAACGCTCTCTGCTGCCTTGCTGAAATGGGCTCCGCTGTAGCCAGGGACACCCAGTACTGATGGGAGGCAGCAAGGAACGCTGACAGCACCAATGAACCTCCCTCCCTCTGGCATGGCTCTAGGGGGACAACTAGACTAGAATGATGACTCCATTACTGCTCATTCTTTTCAACTTCAAAAACAACTGTAAAAACACCAGATTATCTTCCTGTTAGCCTGTAAGGCACTCCCTGCAAGTTAACGAGGCAAGACCAGTGGCTCTGAAGCAACAGAGGCCCAGGCTTGGTCCCAGCTCCATCTCGTACTCCATTGCACCCATCATTGAGCCATTAGAAGCCGGGGTCTGCTCATCAGGGAGATGGAGCTGAGAACAGGAAAGAGAGGTTGTGAGGGCACAACACGCAGCCTGCCAGCTTTCGATTAAGTGACCATTGTTTTTGTTTGTTTTGTTTCAAGCCGGGGTTTCTTTGTCTAGCTGATCTGGAACCCACTCTGTAGACCAGGCTGGCCTTAAACTCACACAGGCAGGCTTGTCTCTGCCTTCTAGGTCCGATATTAAAGGTGTGTGCCACCACCCACCCTTTTAAGAACCATTTATTTATTTTTATTTATATGAGTACACTGTCGCTGTCCTCAGACACACCAGAAGAGGGCATCACATACCATTACAGAGGGTTGTGAGCCACCATGTGGTTGTTGGGATTTGAACTCAGGACCTCTGCAAGAGCAGTCAGTGCTCTTAACCACTGAGCCATGTCTCCAGCCCGCCACCACCCATCCCTAAGTGATCACTGTTATTAGGAGCTATTTCCAAACACAGTTAAGAACACGCAGAGGGCCACAATAGCACCTGACCAAACAGACAGTGCCACGCTAGAGTCTTAAAGCCTGGGAATTCTATTCAGAGCTATAACTTTACACCTAAATCTAAGGGCGGCAGTCCCTTGATGAGCACTACATGTCAAGTACTCCTTAGAAGCATTAAATATGTTATCATATGATCAAAATCACTTTCTATTCTAGTCTATCTAAAGTTTGTGTGTGTGTGTGTGTGTGTGTGTGTGTGTGTGTGTGTGTGTGTGTGTGTTCTGTGTAAGGTATATACACACAAGAGCAGGTATATGGAGGCCAGGGGTGAAGGATGTCCCTGAACCAGTCCTGTTTTCTTATTTTTGAGATGGTTGGCCTTGACTCATCATATAGCTAAGGAGGGCCTTGATCCTGGTTCTCTCGTTTCAGCCGTCTGAGTGCTGGGATATGGGTGTGTGCCACCGTGCCTGGCCTGTGCAATACTGGGGACTGAATCCAATGCTGTGAGTACTAAGCAGGTCACCGATCATGTCAGCTTTGGGACAGCTGTCGCGTCATGCGTGAGTGACAGATCCACTGCGTGTAGGTGGCTGAGGATTTGTAAGAGTTAAAGGGGTTGGGAAAAGCTTTTTACAGAACTCTTGTCCACCCCTACTCCCTGCTGGGGTCAGAACACTAATGGATTTAAAAGCCCCAAGGAGTACGGCATACATGGCACAGTTAGGTAGTTTTTACTGCACCATAAAGAAAAATCAAATTATATGAAATGTGTACTTCATAAAGAGAGGAGGAAGGGGAAACGTGGGAGGAATGTGAAGGGGCAGATGGTCAGGGAACGCTGTGCTCTCTGCTGCTGACTTGAGTGTCTCCTCAGGTACTAGTTGTGTTCCAGAGCAACCCTTTCGGCCTGTGTGGCTTTGAACAGGTTCACACATCGTTTCCTTGGATATTTTGGAGAAAAGGGCATTCAAAACAAAGACACAAAAGTTATCTTTTTTTAAAAAGTGGTGGGAGTGGGGTAGGGAAGGCACCAGTGGCCTTCCTGGCACAGGGGGTTCTCAGATCGCTCCGTGGCCAGAGCTGGCACCAGGCAGCCCTTGTGTTCAGTGATGGGGCCACTGTTCAGCCAGAAGCTGCTGCTCCCGGCTCCCTGTTTATAACCTTAGCTCATCGCCTCTTGAAGTCAGATTTTGTTTTATGTCTGTCCACATCATATTCTCTCAGCTCCATAAAAGGCTGCTTTCCAAGGCCCCCAGTGAGGCTTACATACTGACTCCGTGAAGTACAGTTAGGGCAAATCTGAAAAGATCCTGAAACAGGCATTTCAATTTGACAAAATCATAACAACGATATCTTCAAACTACGCTTGATGTTTGGTTATACAACTATGGAAAATCCTCCAGGAACTAGGAAATGGGCCTTTTAGTGACAGCCCCCACTGGCCATGGCCCACCCACATTATGCAGACAGTGGGGAGGTCACTACACTGGAAAAGGGGTAACCTCGTCTCTGGAGACTAGCCTAGCAAGCTTTAGCAAACAGAGGTTCAAAACAGTCAGTTCTATTTGAATTTCAGATGAAGAAAACACACACACACACACACACACACACACACACACACGCATACACATGCATACACATGCACACATACACACACACGTACACGCACATATGCACACACATGCACACATACACATGCACATACACACGCACACACACACGCAGACGCATACATGCACACATGCACACACACACACACACACACACGCACACACTCTAGTTCCTACTGAATGCTCTTACTGAAATATTCTTTGTTATAAGCCTTTCAAATGAACGAGATGTCTCAACTTTAACCTTCTATCTTGTTCTTTGTCCCCTATAAAATTTGGGCCAAGTTGGAGACAGGGATGTGTGGGGACTTTAAGGCATAGCCGGACTGTAGCAGAATGAATGGCATGGGGGGGCATCCCTCCCCTCCACCTCTTCGACTCTTGTCCAAGGAGGCTGCATGGCTCTGGCCAACCTCTCTCCATGTTGCTCCTTCCTTTAGAAATGAAAGCCTTCTCTCACGGCTCTGAGAACCTTCTGCCCGTGCCCACTTCTCACAGCACTCTCAACCGGACTTCTCCTGGGGGAAGAAGCAACTGGGAAGCAGCCAGCGATGCTGCCGCAAACTTGAAGGGACTGGTTTGCTTTGGCATGTTATTGGTTTGGGGGGGTGGGTTTTGGGCTCTGGGATGGATGTTTTCTCCCCTGCAACCCCCACCATTTCCACCCATTTACTCAGAGGTTAAGGAAGAAGCACATCTGATGAAACATCCTGACCCGAGACAAACCAGGGCTGAGGCCAGGCGTTAGACTTCAGTAGTGAGGATATTAGGAACCCCAGGATGCTGTCCTGATTCTGGAAATGGGGGCCCTGCCGCTCTGCTCCCAGCCCCAGCCCACACAGCCCCCTAATTAGTGGTCTTTATCAGCACACACTTTATGAACAGATTTCATGAGGACAGGGAAGAGACCGCTCTCGTGATCAGGCTTCCAAGAGTGTCTTACAGCCAAGCACTTATGGCTTTGCCATAAACGCACGGGAAAATGAAAGAAACATTGACACCACAATAAACCGAGGGGCGAGACGGACGGTGCCACCCTGCCGTCTGTCATCATTCGGTGCAGAGAAAGCTAATTTCTGAAGGCACTTCGCTTAACTTTGCAATACTCTGCAGTCTGACATTTGATTCTTTCAGCTTTTTCTCTTATACGCCTTCTTCCCCTAAAATCTAATAATGGTGACAGGTGGGTGGGGGACAGGGGAATACCTGTAACGTATGTATACCTCCAGGTCAAGTGGGTGACCTGGGCTTAAGCAAGCAAAAGTCCTTACTGGCCACCATCAGACACCTCCTGCCCATCCAAAAGACTTATATGTGTTACCTTCCAGAGCAAGGCACCGGGGTGGGCTGGACGACCAGATAAGGTTGTGTAAGCACTCAAGGTACTCAGAACCCTCGAGTTTAAATCCAGGGAAGCAGCGATAAGCGATCACAGTTCCCACGGGGAAGGAGGTCTGGAACTCGGAGATGTTCACGTAGCCATTGGAAGAGGCTAGAGGTCTCAGGCAGCCTGCGAAAGCAAAATGGAAAGGTTTCACTGGGCAGCCTTTGCGTAAGTGGCAATGGCACAGGAGGACTCTGGGATTGCCCCCTGGCAACAGAAGGACATTGCAGACTTGGGTTGTAAATACATAGATGTTTGGTGGTATAGCTGAAATGGTACCATGGGGGTCAGATAAAGGGTTAGGAGGGGAGGAAGGAGGTCAGTGGGGTATGGGTCAGTGCACCCCTGGCCAGATGAACCTGCCCCACGTGGACCATCAACATCATTTGAGAGGCTTTTACAACCCTGAGGTGCCCAGGGCCCAGGAGAAGAGCCTTGTGTCACTGTGTGTTTACGAAGCTCCCCATGTCATTTAAGATGACATCAGGGCTGAGGAACATTGAGGCACCCTAGGAGGGTACAGACACTCCAGTGGCTAGGGATCCGTGATGTGGTCAGCCTGTGTTCTAAACTTAGTCATGGGACAGAATCTTGCTGTGCTGGTACGACTGGATTCCTGAGAATCTGGTTTGAAGTGAAATAGATCAAGAGCCTTAAAGTGTGCTGGTTTTCAAACTTGAGAACCCCTCAGAGGGCTTAATGGACACAGACCTCACCCAGGCCACGTGCAGGGCTTCTGCCTCAGCAGGTCTCGGCAGCCTGAGGATATGGCTGCTAAGGTCCAGGGAGGAGGGCCTCTGAGGAGCACAGGCTTGCCGTGGGTCTCTTCTCCAAAAGGAGCATGCGGGTGCGATCAGAGAAGTGGGAAACCACGCCCTGGATCTCTCCTCCTAAATCACTGGCTGCCTTTGGCTCTTGAGGCCTGTCCCATTCCCAGTGGCACAGAATTCTGCTGTGTATGCCTTTCCGGCTGCCATGGAATTGTGGTGAACCTAGCGATGTCACTGGAGTGCATCGGGACATCGCAGGGTGACGTGCTATCCTTCCAGGGGGCAGGCATGTGTGCGAAGCAAAAGCATATAACGAAAAGACCCATTTTCCCTCTGAGTGCCAAACACAGGGTTTACCTTCCATGCATAACGGGAGACGACCAAGCCCTCCTCCAGAGCTGGCTTGGCCACATACGCATACGGTCTCAAGTCATTCTCTCAGCCAGTCGCTGCAGCGCCTGTGCACCAGAGTGACAGAGACAGAGGCACCAGGAGTGCAGACCTTAGGGACAAACCTGGTCATTCGCACTTGTGATCTTGGGGTGCCCATCAAGCTGCTGTGCTTTAGGCACCAAGGTCCACAATGTGGGGGGCCCCAACCCAGAACCTGTCAGGAGGTTTCTAGACACCCCCAGAGGCAGGAGAACTTTGTCTTTCTACCCTGTCTCAGGGTATTAGGTTGTTTTTCTCAATCCCTGTACCCTCAGGGTGTGTGTGTGTGTGTGTGTGTGTGTCCGTCTGTCCATCTGTCTGTCCACCCATCCATCCATCTGTGATGGTAAGTACTTGTGTGGAGGCTGCAGATCAATGCCAAGTGTCTTTTCCTATTGTTGTCTCTCTTCTGTGAGATAGAATCTCTCACCATACCAGGGGATCTCTGGCTCTGCTCGGCTGGCTGGCTGGCCTAGCCGTGCCCTGCCTCTGTACCCCCAGCAGTGGGATGCAGATGCCACATACCATGCCCAGCTTTTGTGGTCCTGGAGGTCCCAATCCTCAGTGCCTCGTGCTGGCCCTTTATCAACTGAGCCATCTCCGGAGTTCCCTCCCTTAGACAGCTTTTGATTTTCCGGAGATAAGCATTGGTAATATTCACGTCAGAGGTGAGGTGTGAGGGGTCAGGGTGGGGGGGTGGAAAGTAGGAAGAAATGTGACCCGGAATTGAGAAAGAGTGGATAAGTCCATCAACAGGAACAAAGGCAGGTCCTGGATGCTTGCACAGTTCAGGTGGCTGACAAGGTGTTGGCCCAGTATGCCCTCCTGTGGCTGGGTTCCCACTCCAGGCTACTCGTGTGGAGACAGCGGCCTTTCCCAAATCACAAACGATTCTCCCCCACGGTGAGCAGGACATGCAGACATGCTCCAAATCCTAACCCTGAAGTACCAACCAAAACCAAACCACAAACAAACAAACAAGCCGCCTCTGTGTGGCCTGCCCTGCGCTCCGCCTGAGGAGATGGCAGGAGCTATAATTCGTGCAGCTAATCAGTGCTGAGAGGGAAAGATATGCTCACTCTTGGCTGGAGACAGCCTGTCCTAAATATAACAGTGGGAAACAGGCTTCAACTCAATAATTCAATGGGATTTCCATTTGCACTTCTGGGTAATAGAGAGACGCCTACCGGAGCCCTAGCCGGTGGATCTATAGGTGCGAATAAAAGTTCTAGAATGAAGTGTCACTCTAGGAGCCAAGTACAGTCCACCAGGGGGCTCGGAGAGGCGCCAGGCTGTCTGTGGCAACTCAGAAGATCCCTTTCTCCTGTTGTGCCAGCTGGGTGCTCAGAAGAAAACTGATGCAGGGGTGGCTGGCAGGACTCTGCCCCCTGCAGCAATAATGCACAGGATGGGCTGGGACCACAGCATAGGCAGGGCACCTACTGTGTGGGATGGGGGCTCTGAGGAGGAGTGATGATGGGGCTGGGCTATGTGGCATTGTCTGGCGCTTTACACCTCTTAAGAGTAGCCAGGTGCAGCCTGGGTGAGGCAGTCCTATAATTCCAGCTACTTGGGAAACTGAGGCAACAAGATCACAAGTTCAAAGCCCTTCTGGGCTAGAGAGTGAGTTCAGGGATAGCTTGGGCAATTTACTGAGACCTTCTTTCATAATTAAGAGTTAGGAGGAGGAATAGGAGCATAGCTCAGAAGCAGGGTACTGATCTAGCATTTGGGAAGCCCTAGGTTCAAATCCCAGTAACATCAAACCAGAAGGAGGAGGAGAAGGAGGAGGAGGAGGAGGAGGAGGAGGAGGAAGGGGAGGAGGAGGAAGAGGAGGGGGAGGAGGAGGGGAGGGAAGAGGGGGGAGGAAGAGAAGGGAGGGGAAGGGGGGGAGGAGGAAGGGAGGAGGAGGAAGAGGGGGGGGGGAGGAAGAGAAGGGGAGGGGGGAGGGAGGGA
Organism: Rattus rattus; assembly: GCF_011064425.1. NCBI lineage: Eukaryota > Metazoa > Chordata > Mammalia > Rodentia > Muridae > Rattus > Rattus rattus. The sequence continues at coordinate 61,155,206 of NC_046163.1, read as the reverse complement.
GGAGGGGAGGGGGGGAAGGGGGGGAGGAGGGGGAGGAGGAGGGGGGGGGGGGGGGAGAGGGAGGAGGAGGGGAGGGGGGGGGGGGGGGGAGAGAAAGGAGGGAGGAGGAGGAGAGGGGAGGGGAGGAGGGGAGGGGAGGAGGAGGAGGAGGAGGAGGAAGAGGAGGGGGAGGAGGGAGGAGGGGGAGGGAGGGGGAGGGGAGGGAGGGAGGAGGAGGGAGGAGGGGGGGAGGAGGAAGAGGGGAGGAGGGAGGGAGGGGGGGGGAGAAGGAGGGGGAAGAGGAAGAAGAAGAAAGGAGGGAGGAGGGGAAAAAAGAAAAAGAAAAGGAAAGGAAATGAAAAAGAATATCAAACCAGAAGGAGGAGGAGGAGGAGGAAGAGCAGGAGGAGGAGGAGGAGCAGGAGCAGGAGCAGGAGCAGGAGGAGGAAGAAGAGGAGGGGAGGAAGAAGAGAGGAGGGAGGAGGGGAAAAAAGAAAAAGAAAAGGAAAGAGAAAAAGAAAAGAACAGCCAGCCAGCTCTCTTGTTGCTGACCTGCTCTTGAGCAGCATTTGAGAATGGGAGAGTGACCCAGACTGAGCCAGACAGAGTAACAGTACATATCTGAGTTCTTTACAATAGCATCCCAGGAGGCCACAGGGAAGCAGAATTCCTGAGGGAACTCACTGCATTTAAGCTACACAAGGGAGAACTAGAGAGGGTGAGAAGCCACAGAGAAAGGATACAGAGAAAACTGCACTGCAGGAGCAGCTGAGGTCTGGGGTGACTTTCCTCACCCGTGACACCAGCCCTGCAATGAATCTGTGGCTAATGATGTTTATCTGCAGGAGGAGCCCAACCCAGGGGCCAGATGTCTGTTTTGTGGGCAGTCTCTGAACAGATAAATAAAACCCGTGTCTCTTTTAGGGTAGGCTAGTGACACAGGCCACAGGGTAGGCCGTGTGATGGCTGGGGCTCCTCTGTCCTCTTACCTCTGAAGCCTTTATTCCTTCATGCGGTCGAAGCTCTTAAACTCTGGTGTGGGAAAACAATTTATTTCTGATGATGGGGCACACAAAGCAATATCAGGGCCTGCCAGTTGTGATTTCCAGGCACAAAGTTAACATTCATCTCAACTTGAGCATGCCGGCGCTTTTGGAACCAATTCGAATGCCTCCCTTCTCCCTCAAATTATGAATTATGCATTGGCTTCTTTTGGTCCTTTAGACCAAGTCACATGTCAAAAAATAAAATCAGAATTAATGTGAACTCAAGGGCTTATTTTCAGAAACAGTCCCTCTATCTGTGGCGGCTGGGTCAGATCTTAAAAGTGTGAAAGGATAAATATTCGCTGTGCGGTTTGGGAGCCTCTGAATGTGACTATTTTTCTGCTTTTCATGCCTTATAAGAAGGACAACATTATGAAGAGAAAACGCTCTCTGTAAGATGCTTAACTGTATTCTTACTACTACTGAAGTACCACACACTCTCTTACTTCCTTTAAGTATACGATTCATCCCCTGTGTTCAAAGCCCCGTTACGAAGCCTCCTAATTCTTTTTAATTTATTATTATTAGTATGTGTGTGTGTTTGTGTGTGTGCATGTGTGTGTGTGTTTGTGTATGTGCGAGTGCCTTTGCACGCTTGTGTGGGTATTGGTACTCATGTGCAAGCCAGACTGCCTCTGGTGGCCAGTCTTTTACATCTGTGAGAACATTCTAGAGCTGCAACTCAGGTTTTCAGGCTTGCAAGCGAGTGCCTTTCCCTGCCTACTTCTCCCAATTCTTGAAGTACTTTTCTGATTTTGTAAGGGGGAAAGGGTATAATACTAGACATTCCGAGGTATAAGGTCTGTCCTTTCTGTACTGGGAAATCTGATGTATGGTGCTGAGTTGCCATAAGGAGAGAAGTCATGGGAAGGCAGGGCAGGACCTAGGTGGGGTGACTATTTCTCTGCCACAGTGTCTGTGGCTCTGTTAGAGGATCGTGCCTGCCCGCCCGTCCTGTACAATGAGAGCAGACGACAGTGGCTCCCATCTCCTACCTTGACAGATGGGCAAGTTATCCCACGTCCCATCATCACGACATAACGAAACCATGTTGTACAGGTCGGGGTACCGGATCTTGAATCCCTCATGACAGTTGATGATCAGCTTATCCCCGTGTCTATATGTCTTGTTGTGAATCTCAGCATCTTCAATTCGGGGGATCCGGCAGTCTGCAACAAAAGACGAACATCACTCTTTGCAACTCAAAACGGTGAACGGCGTAACAAGGACACTCTCCCGTTGGCCCCTAGTCTCGATCTGTTAACAGACAGATACATGGTACCTCATCTGTCACCAGACTCAGGTAAGGATGACGAGCTCACGGCCTGCATCTTAGAACTAACAGGAAGAGGGATCCGGTGTGCAGGGACCAATATCACAAAAAGAACTTTTAAATTTCTGCCCATGACGCTTTGTACTAGGTAATTTGTCTTCTGAATGATTCTCAGAACAAATCGTTGGCTGTCTTTTGGACAGGATTTAACACTGTTTAGCCTGTCTGACTAGTTGCTGTAGCCACCCAGGCGCGGCACAGGGCCTGGCTTCAGCCTGTTGAGCAAACATGTTGTAGGGGACAACAAGGAGTGTGAACTGCCTCTGTGTGCTTTCCAAAGGGTACTAGACCAGCAGCACTCTTGCCAACCTGCTGGGGTTCAGGACAGCTGGGTATACTGTGTCCTCATGTGGAGTGGCTGAGCCCAAGTGAAAAGGACAGTGAGGTTAACGGGGCAGCGAGGACAGGTAGCAAAATGACCAAAACCCACCAAAGAATACCAGATGGGCGTCTGCTTCCAACCCTTTCTACTTATAATTTACTGTAAAATCCACTGCTCCTCACCGCCAAGCTGGGATCCTGCTAATCCTACACCTAAACACTGCCCAATGAGTCTCCTCTGATACACTGCCCACGGTGTGTGTATGCATGTGTGTGTGTGTGTGCATGTGTGTGTATGCATGTGTGTGTGCATGTGTGTGTGCTTGTGCGTGTGTGTGCATATATGTGTGCATACATGTGTGTATGCATGTGTGCGTGCGTGTGTGTGCATGTGTGTGCATATGTGTGTGCATGTATGTGCATGCATATGTGTGTGCATGTGTGTGTGTGCATGTATGTGTGTGCATATGTGTGTTACTGTTTCTTCTTCATCCCTCATGAGTACATCTCTGTTAAATGTTTCTGATTTAGTTCATTTTATCTTAGTGTTGGGTCTAGAAACCAGGATCCTGAGACTGCTGGGTAAATGATCTATCTCTGGGTTTTACCACTACCCTTGCTAAACGCCCACAGGTTTATAAGTATGACCTGGAGATGGGTCATACTCCAACTTTATGAATTCTTATGTTTTTTGGGAAATAGGACAAAAAAAAATCTAAGGGTAGTGTTTTTCCAGTCAGAACCTTTCTTCAGAAATTCTTCAGTGTGAAAGGATGTTTGGCGTCTTAGCTAGTCCCCAGAGTCACCGAATGCACAAGGTGGCTGGAACAGCATCAATAAGGGCTCTGCCCATCAGAAGGCTAAACTTGGAACTGTCAACTCTGAGGCCCTGAGCCTTGGGAGCCGTGACATAATTTTATCTTTGCCACCACTAGCTTGAGAGCAAGACCTGAATCCCTTTGACACTTTGACACAGGTCTTCCCCAGTGTTTCTCCATTCCCAGACCCACTCATGCTCTTGGCAAAGAACTGCAAGGAGGGGGCGCGGTCTGAAGCTCCACCAGGAATGCTGGGGGTGCACAGCCCTCTGCGGCCAGCTAGCCGGCTTTGAGCACAACCTGGGTGTCCCCTGGAGTCCCCCGACAGTCTCAGCTGAAGAGCTGCCTACTGGTTTCCATTTCACCGTTCACTCGTTTGGTACCAGGCTGCAGAAAGGAGTGCTCTAACTCCTCAGGTTTAACCGATAGTTTCTGAGCTAAAATAGCTGAATTTCTTCCACATCCACCTCAGAACAGTCCCGACTGGTGTCACAAGGTAACTGACAGCTCTGCACACCAGCGCTGCCTTCTTCTTAATGGAAAAATGCGAATTTTATTTTTTTTTCTCAATGGCACTCAGCAGAAATTATTCACAGCATGTAAAAACACATTTATCAGGGTATCTGGCTGTAAAATCTTGGCATAAATAGTTCCTGACGTGGTAAGTACATGTCCAAGCAACCATTCCACGATTGGCTTTAACTGTCTTTGAGTCGTCAAGAATTAACTAGCATGGGCAGGAGGCGGCCAGTTTGGGGAGCAAAGTCAAAGGACAGAGTGTCACCTTGGACCTCGCAGACAGGCTGACATCAGCTAGTCAGAGGGAAAGCACTCAGGCCATGCTCCCAAGATTGACTTCCTAGCCCGTGGTGAGATTAACGTGTGGTGCTTCACACAGGTTGGGTCTGCTGCCGTGTGAGTGAGTGCGTGTGTGCTTGTGTGCGTGTGGACACAGACACTATGGTCAAAAGGGAGTCTCATGGGGTAACAGGGCACCTCTTCACTACATGGGAGAGCCACACAGCCGACGGGCAGTACGGTTTTGTAGTTCAAGTCCCTCCAAGGTGGAGAGAACAGTTGGGGATGTGCGCTAGGACCAAGGGAAAAGCTAGCCCAGCTCAGCTCTGAGAAACCTTCAAGCTCAACAGAAGAAAGGGTCACCACATCCTCTCTCATGCTCCATGCTCACCACGTGGCACTATCCACTTCTCCCGGAAGGAAGGGTAAGGGCGGCATAGGATTCGGCCTAGGATAAGTATCTGCTTCAGTGATCTCTGGAGACTGTAAATAACAGTCGACCTTACTTCTAGGAAAAGAATCAGGACCTTTAGTACCTGAAAACCTATGTGTGCTCTCCATTAACAGTGAAGTCATAGTCCTGTAGGAACATGGATGCTCCTTGGTTTATAAGAGGAGCCCTACCCAGAGAAGCTTACTGTAAACTGAAAACACACACACACACATACACACACACACACACACACACACACACACACACCCCATACACACATACACATCCCACCACACACACACCATACACATACACCTCACACACACATATATACATACATACAGACACACACACACACACACACACACACACACACACCATACACATACACCTCACACACACATACCATACACACACATACACACACCCCACACACACACACCACACACACTACACACACACACACACACACTCACACACACACATACACACACACCATACACACACACACCCCCACCACCCCATACACATCCCACCACACACACAGACACACAATACACCTCACAACACACATAGACATACATACATCCTAACACACACACACACACACACACACACACACACACACACACAGTTGAAAAAGTGTTAAGTACACAACTGACTGCACCCAGATCAGTTACCCAGTGGAGTGTAGGGCGTGGGTCATTTCCCCTCATCTTACAGCTGACTAGACGCTGCAGTTCGCTGCCACTGACTATCATCGACACGGAACTCCATGCCACGTATCACTAACCACGAAAAATGCAAACTTCAAAATGGGAAGTAAGGTTTTACCAAGTGCGCACTGCTTTCCCATCACGGTAAAGTCGAGACACCATTAGCTTGAACCATTGTGAAGTCAGAGACTGCTTATATCACAGCTTCTGACATTGCAGATTCATCCATTCGGAAAAAGAAATAAAGTCATGTCAAACATTATCATTAGCAAAGACTAGAAGCATCTGCCAATATTTGATTCTGTCACATAGAGTCTGGCCGACAGAACTTAGGTGGGCGGGCCATGAACGGGCACTTCCAGGGACGTAGCCCGAGGGGTATCAAAGGCTTCCATTCCGAAAGAAACATCTTTCACCAGCTCACCACAGTCATTCTTGTACACTGAACCTATTCAAAATGGAGATCCAGTGTAATGATCACGTGGCAGTACCAAACAGTTACGCTTGGGTACAGATTCATCGATGACAGTTGGCAGATAGCACAGAATCCAGGGACAGGGCAAGCAGAGGAAGGGTCAATGTTTTTTGTTTGTTTTTTTTTTTTCAAGATGTTGGTTATATGGGAAAATGCAAAACTCTCCCCAGGAACATGAATGTCTGATGTACAGATACACATTAGCCTTGCAATCCATATTATCATGTTAAACGCTCTAAATGTCCCGCTGTAAAGACTTTGACCTCAGTTTTTAGGAAACCGGCATTTGTAGGTCTTAACTTATTCACTCTGGTGTTCGTTCAGTGACGTGTGAGCCCACGCACAGGTGCAGCGGTTCCTGGGTGGGGGAGGGGTGCGGCAGAGAAGTCGCCGTTTCCATGTCTACCGCCCTTACACGGATGGGGCTTCTAGTGGCAAAATTAAGAGACAAATGAGCTGGGAAACAACAGGCAAAACCTCACTGTTGCGATGAGCCCATAATGTGGTGATAAGACAGGGAGCGACTTGGGGACTCATTTAATTCGAAGAGACGGGCCAGGGGGCCTCTGAGGAAATGACATTTATTAAGCTGAGACCTGAATGACAGCACCGATCCAATTACATGTGGATCTGGGAGATTTCAGGCAGAATAGCTAGGCTAGCACAAAGGCCAGGAAGACGCTTGGGGTCCCAAAGCACACCAGGGAAGACCTGTGTGTTTGCAATGTATGGGGAGGGGTGGAGGTGGGTAAGGAGCCAGATCATGCTCTGCCTGATACGTTAGGACAGGGAGTGGGGTTTTGTTTTGGTGGATGGGAGGCTATCAGAGCCTAAGCATGTAGAAGGATCTAGACTGCATTTTCAAAAGGTTTGTCACATGAGCAATGAATGATGAACCTTGGCCAAAAGCGAGGTCTTATCCTCGGGCCGTAGGAGGTAATCTCTAAGCTCCCGGAGTGTCTTGCCTGAGATATGTACCCTTGCTCACTTGGTGGCTTTGGGAATGCGGTGCAGTCTGTGTGATTTGGAACACCAAATATCAGTTTAGCCTCCGAGGGGACTGGAGACCAATATCAGCCCACAAAAGTCAACTCTGTCTCTATGAAAGGAGCCTAATAAAACCTTGGACACTAATCTGTGGGTGAGTCTCCCTGGTTGTTGATATACTGTTGAATAAGGCTGCTTCAAGGACAGGGATTGTCTGCACAGCTCCACTGGGTGCCTGTGGCTGTCACTCCTGGATCCCGTCCTGTGTAACTCTTCCCTCGGGTGACTTTAACCTGTGCATCCTCACTGTAACACACTTATCCATGAGGGTCATAGTTTTTATAAGTTATGTGAATCTGACAGAATTATTGAATTTGAAAATGGCCCCAGACCTGCAGACAGGGTAGGAGTAAGGCGGCTGTAGGCCTTTGTACCACTCGATGGTATTTTAATTAGCTATCTACTGGCAACAGGTAGCATTACTCTTCTGCTCCAGTACAATTCAGAGAGGCAGCCCTGACCACTGGTCTATTCAGGAGCAGGTTGCAGAAGCTGATCGGATTCAGCCCAGACAAATGATGTCATTATAGACAATCAACATGGAGAAGGAAAAGGAGAGGTGATGGCTATTGTTGTCCAGAGGGAGCTGATGGAACAGGGGGAGCTGCTTAGAAAAAGAGGTGCCCCTCAGTGAGTGGCTTTGCTTCTGGCTGGTTCTTTCCTCTTTAAAGGATGCTGACTTTAATGAAAGCTGATGTAGCATCAGAACAGGATACTCGGTAGCTTGTGGCTCTACGTGACTGCTACTGTGGGGTTATTAGTTCCCTGTCTGAAGCCACTAAGAAACACAGGCACAGGCACGGGCACAGGCGCACACACACAACTGACATACATGCAGACATACACACACACCCTCAAACACACATGCAGATAGACAGACAGAGAGAGAGAGAGAGAGAGAGAGAGAGAGAGAGAGAGAGACAGACAGGGGGCAGACAGGCAGACAGACACACACAAATAGATAAGAGGCAGAGAGACAGACAGACACAGAGAGACAGACAGACACACACACTCACATACATGTACTCACACAGAGATTGATAGAGAGAGAGAGACAGACAGACAGACACACACACATAGATAAAGAGATCAACAGACATATAGACACACAGAGAGGGAGATAGACAGGCAGACAGACAGAAACACACATGTACATCACAGGCAAAGACACACAGGTAAAGACAGACACACAGATACACACACACACGCACAGAGAGAGAGAAAGAGAGACATACATACACATACACAGAGAGAGAGAGACATACATATATACACATACACACACACAGAGAGAGAGAAAGAGAGAGAGAGAGAGAGAGAAAGAGAAAGAGAGAGAGAGAAAGAGAGAGAGAGAGAGAGAGAGAGAGATAGAGACAGACAGGCACACACACAGAGACAAAAAGAAATAGACAGACATACAGATACACACACACAGAGACAGACAGAGAGAGAGAGAGACAGAGACAGAGACAGAGACACAGAGAGAAGTAGACAGACATACAGATACACACACACAAAGAGAGAGACATAAAGACAAAGAGATATAGACAGACAGACAGACACACACACAGACAGAGAGACAGAGAGAGATAGACAGACATATAGACATAGAGATATAGACAGACAGATAGATAGACAGACACACACAGAGACAGAGAGACAGAGAGAGATAGACATACAGACATAGAGAGATATAGACAGACAGATAGACAGACAGACACACACACACACACACACGCACACAGAAAGACACACACAGAGGAGAGAGACCAATTAAAATAAACAAGCACAGTTCTTTGCCACATAAAAGTACCATTTTGTCTTGTTTTTTGTTCTGTTTTTAGACTTTCTTCTCTTTTTCCTTTCTTTTTTGAAACAGGGTCTTGCTACATAGCCCGAGATGACCTATGGCATCTTGAGCTGTGCATGCATTTTTACATTTACACCTCAGACAGGGAATTCTATGGGTATTGTTATCCATTTGTCAGGGTGAGGCACATTACATACCCTGGCGTAATCGTGCACCATTCACGAAGACTGACCACACTCGGGAGGAATGCAGTCTCCACAAGTACACATGGCTGAAATTACTGAGCGTGTTTGGGCCACAATGAAAAGAAGACTTGTTGAAAATAAGAATTGTTACAAGATCCCCATGTTGGAAACTGAGTAATATCTTCCTAAATAACGCATGGGTCCAATAAAATAACAAGATAAAAAGCAGAAAATGTTTTGGCTGGAATAACAATGAAAATTTGCATGTTGTAATGCATGCCATGCAGATAAATCTGTGGCTACACATTTCTCTTTAAGCCTAAACATGCACTGAAGGCCCAGCACTGATGCTCACACACACTGAAGGTCCAGCACTGATGCTCACACACACTGAAGGCCCAGCACTGCTCACACACACTGAAGGCCCAGCACTGATGCTCACACACACTGAAGGCCCAGCACTGATGCTCACACACACTGAAGGCCCAGCACTGATGCTCACACACACTGAAGGCCCAGCACTGATGCTCACACACACTGAAGGCCCAGCACTGATGCTCACACACACTGAAGGCCCAGCACTGATGCTCACACACACTGAAGGCCCGGCACTGATGCTCACACACACTGAAGGCCCAGCACTGATGCTCACACACACTGAAGGTCCGGCACTGATGCTCACACACACTGAAGGCCCAGCACTGATGCTCACACACACTGAAGGTCCAGCACTGATGCTCACACGCACTGAAGGCCCAGCACTGATGCTCACACACACTGAAGGTCCAGCACTGATGCTCACACGCACTGAAGGCCCAGCACTGATGCTCCACACTGATGCTCACACACACTGAAGGCCCAGCACTGATGCTCACACACACTGAAGGCCCGGCACTGATGCTCACACGCACTGAAGGCCCAGCACTGATGCTCACACACACTGAAGGCCCAGCACTGATGCTCACACACACTGAAGGCCCAGCACTGATGCTCACACACACTGAAGGCCCAGCACTGATGCTCACACACACTGAAGGTCCAGCACTGATGCTCACACACACTGAAGGTCCAGCACTGATGCTCACACACACTGAAGGCCCAGCACTCTCAGAAGGTCCAGCACTGATGCTCACACACACTGAAGGCCCAGCACTGATGCTCACACACACTGAAGGTCCAGCACTGATGCTCACACGCACTGAAGGCCCAGCACTGATGCTCACACACACTGAAGGTCCAGCACTGATGCTCACACGCACTGAAGGCCCAGCACTGATGCTCACACGCACTGAAGGCCCGGCACTGATGCTCACACGCACTGAAGGCCCGGCACTGATGCTCACACGCACTGAAGGCCCAGCACTGATGCTCACACACACTGAAGGCCCAGCACTGATGCTCACACACACTGAAGGTCCAGCACTGATGCTCACACAAGCCAGGAATCCCAGCACTCAGGAGACAGACGCAAGTTGTCCTGGAACTCTACGGGTTCCAGGTCAGCTATGACTGAACAGTAAGACCCTGTCCCAAGAAAGAAAGAAAGAAAGAAAGAAAGAAAGAAAGAAAGAAAGAAAGAAAGAAAGAAAGAAAGAAAGAAAGAAAGAAAGAAAGAAACACACACACACACACACACGTCAAGAACACGTATCTTAGAGTTGACTAAGTCAAATCTGCTGATTGACTGCTCAAGTTTTCCATGTTAGTCAGGGTCTTACTGTGACTGAGGGTTTGTGCCTCAAGTTCCATTGGATTTTGCTTTATAAATGTTGAGGTAAGTTACCACTAATATACAAATGCAGGCTTATTATTTAGAACTAACATGAAGAATTCTTTAATCGTCAGAAAAAAAAAAAAGGATATGTGATCAAACCCAAGGAAACTACGGGGAAATAAATAGTCACGAATAACTAGGAGAGAATCTGATGAGAAAGGAAAGGGCCAGGCTAAGAAGGAGCAGCAAGACCAAGCATCCATTCTTCAAAGTCATAATCCACGGTCAGCGATGGGACCCATGGAGAGCTAGGAAGTATAATATACCTAACCATGTAGGGATAAAAAGATATAGCATGACATAGCTTACACTAAAAAAACTTAAAAGACTGAAGAGAAAAAAAAACTTTGAAGTCAAAAAAATTGAGAAGTTAGATGAACTCAAGCTCTTCAGACAAGGTCAGAAATACCCTCGTTTACCAAAGTCGCCAACTTACACTTAGGTAAAATGTTAAGCATACTCAGTTTAAACCAGAACGGCTTCCCACGAACTGTACTCCAGACCCAAGATACTTCTCTGTGAATTCTGCTGGACACTTGTGGATGATACAGCACCAACCTTGCACACACCCTGAGTAAGGCGTTCTCTTCTGAAGGACACCAGCGTGTTTCTGGGGCTGCCTCCCTTGATGACTATTACTCAATGTAGAAAGAACGTCACAGGAAATATCAAGGAAAGAGCATTCAGGCCAAGCCACCTCAGCAACACAGACACAAGACTTAAAATTAACACATTAGAGCACACCACTCAGGTGTATCACAAGTAAGCTGATTGAATGTTTAATGATCAACCAATGTGACTCGAACATTTAACAGACTAAAGGAGAGAATTAGCATCTTATTAGATGTGAAAAACACATTTGAAAAAAAATCCCACATCCATTCATATTTAAAAGCTCTTAAGAGGCTAGGGATTAAACAAAACACTGCAATTGAATGAGGGATATTATTAGAAAACTATGTTAGTGCAAAAATACAGAGGGCATCGATCAGAGATTGGGACCCCTGACTGAGGGCTCAATCCTTACACTTACGTCCTAATCTGTGCTGGGTTTTCCGACTGAAGTGGGACCCAAGCAAGAGGAAAGTGGAAGGAGTTAGCTAGAAAGAAAGAAGGCTTTAATGTTCAAATATGAAATGGCAGTGCATTCGGTAAGAACCAAAATAATTTGCAAAGATAAGGGCTTAGCAGTTAAGAGCACTTGTTGCTCTTGCAGGGGACCGAGGTTCAGTTCCCAGCACCCACATGGTGACTCACAATCATCTGTAACTCCAGTTCCAGGAGCTCTGACACCCTTTCCTGACCTCCAGGGGTACCTAGCGTGCACACGGTACATATGCATGAAGGCAGGCAAACTCTCATACACAGACAAGAAATAAATATTAAAAACCTCTTCGAGAATTTGCAAATATAAGTAGTAAAATTAACGAGTTGAATATGTACGGATTTCTAACAGAGCAGTTTAAACAAACCTAAAACTTTCATCAAGTACATCAATATTTGAATTGCTAGATTCAAATAAATAAACAAAAGACAAGACGTCCACACAGAAAACATTATTGAGAAGAATTGTTAAATACCTTAGTAAGTAGGGAGAACTAATATTGCATAGGCCTCATTTTCCTTACAATTTTAACAATAAATCTGTCCTATTTTTCCTTTGTAGGAAAGTGACATAAACTTTGGGGAGAAAATGTTTATTTTCATTCAAAATACCAGCTTATAGTCATAGCAGGGAGTCACAGGGATCACAAACTGGTCACATCCAAAGTCAAGAGCAGACGAAGCATGCTTTACTGCTCAGTTCTGTTGTCCACCCTTAACACAGCCCAGGACCCAAGTCTAGGGAATTCTGCCGCCCACAGTGGACTGGGTCTTCTCACATCAATTAACACGATCAAGACAATCATTCATAGACACACCCACAAGTGTACCTAATCTAGACAGCTCCTCATTGAAACTCTTCCCAGGTGAGTCTGGACTGTGTTAAGTTGATAAGAACTAAACATCACAAAACACGACGTATTACTGTTCAGAATTCAAACTTGCTTTGGCAGTTGCTCTGCTCATTCTAAAATTTACATGGAAACCTGGAAGACCACAAAGAGCCAAGACAGTTTTGAAGAAACAGAAAGAGGGTAACGCTTGTGTTACGATCATTTAAGAATTACAGGGCTACAGTAATAAAAGCACACATCTAGCACATGACAGACAGAGCAACCAACAGAACAGAGGACTGAGCCAGGACTTCCATTTCCTGACAGAGATGGCCACAGGAAGTAGTGGGAACATGCATTCCAATGAACAGTGCTGTGTGTGTTACATACAAACCAAGCCCAGGAAGAATGGTTAGAGGGATAAATACAGAGGCAAGACGGTAAGCCTCTGAGATTACACAGGAAAATGCCTTTGCAATATCATAATACGAAAACATTTTTGAAAGATTTATTTTCACTTGCAAACCCTGTGTGCGGATGCATGTGCATGTGTGCACGTATGCACATGTGAGTGCAGAAGCCTGTGGAAGTCAAAAGAGAACATCAGGTTCCCCTGGAGCTGGAGTACTAGGCCCTTGTGAGCTAGCGAACATGGAGGGTGGGAATCAAACTTGGGTCTTCCAGAAGAGCCATCTATGTAGCCCAGTGAAAACATTTCAAACACGACAAAGAACACCCCACACAAACCGAGCATAGAGGAAATGGTTGATAAATTTGACTTCGTTCAAGTTAAAATATTCTGCGCATCACACAGATAACAAGAGAGTAAAAGCTTAAGCCACAGGACGGCTTCGTAGCACCTGCGATTAACGGAGGACTCGCATGCAGTGTATATAAAATCTCCTAGAAATCAATCCGGAAAAGACAACTAATCGATAAGCGGTTAAGCGAATTAAGCAGGCACTTCACAGGAGAGACTCACCAGCTGGCCAATAAACACGGAAAGGTTCTCAACTTTATTATGCACCAGGGAAAGGAGCACTGAAGGTGAGAAGCTCGGGGAGTGGCGGCTCATGCCTGTCTGTAAAGCAGGGCTCAGGAGGCTCAGACAGGTGTGCCCTGCACAGTACGATGATGCTCTCTCAAAACAAACCCAACCAACCAACTAACCAACCCACCCACCCACCCACCAACCAACCCACCCACCCACATCAAAGAAACAAACTTCCAAACTGCCAGCCCACTACAAAGTGAGAGGGAGCACTACATACCTGCCAGGTGGCTAAAATACTGCAAACACTAAAGGGTCTGTGTGTGGGAGTGCGTCACTCAGCTCTAACGTAGTCCTTACCCTATATGTCCATGTATGTTACATCCCAAAGCAGGCAAAAGGAAAGTAAGCTTGAAATAGCATCATGTTTAGGGTACTAATGCATCAGGGTTGGGGGGCAGCCATCATAAGGGTTTGCTAACTCTCTGGGGGAGGAGGAGGAGGAAGGAAACGGGAATAAGCTCCTGGGGACAGCAACAGTGTCCTATTGCTTCCCTGGATGAAGGTGACACTGGCGCTACCTCGTGAGTGTCCACTGGGCTGTGGTGTCTCCTGAACTTCGGTATATGCAAAGCCATATATATATATATATATATATATATATATATATATATATATATATATGTATCTAGCAAATTTAGACAAAGTCATGGTAAAGAAAAATGAACCAGAATGGAGAACAAGAAAGTTCAATGAAGATGCTACCCCTTCCCCACCTCACCCAGAGCTACTGGGTCTTGGGGAGGAGCCACTGAACAGAATGTCTTGGGATGAATGGCAAAGCACTGAATTTCCTCTGAAGTGTAAAAACTTGATTATTTGCTAGAAAATTTTCACGAGGGCAAGCTGACTGCTGACTTCTTGATGGAAGTGACAGAAGTTAGTGCACTTTCATCATTCGGGCAACCCTTGACTGTGTGTGTGTGTGTGTGTGTGTGTGTGTGTCTGTCTGTCTGTCTGTCTGTCTGTCTGTCTCTGTGTGTATGTATACATGTTCATGTGTGTGCCCATGTATACATGAGTCTGTATACTCACACATAATATGCGCATGTGCATTGAGGGCAGAAAATAACTTTGAGTAGTTCCTCCTATTGCTCTACACATAATCACCACCACCACCATTATTTTGAGGCAGAGTCTCTCACAGAACTCGGAACTTATTGATTCAGTAAGATGGCTGGCCAGCAAGCCCTGGGGTCCTTTTGTCTCCACCTCCCCAGTGCTGGGATTACAAGTACAAGCCACGGTACCTGGCTTTTTACATGGTTTCTGGGGACCCCAACTCAAGCCCTCATGCTTCTGCAGCAGGCATCCTGTCAGTGGGGACATCTCCCCAGCCCTTTCTGCTTCTCTTGATCAACAAAGGCTTAATTATTTCATCCTTAAAGGAACTCTGGGATCGATTTTCACTTTCTGGAAAGATGAGTGAAAAGGAGAAGATGGGAAACCCTGAGTGGCCCAAAGCAGACTCAGAAGAAGCATTAAAAAGAACTCCTCTTTTGGTGGTATTGGGTACCGAACTCATGGCTTTGCAAGTGCTAGGTGGGTAATTAGCCTCCTGAGTTACTCTTTAGAATGGGTTTCAAAGGCTATCATTCTCACAGACTGAAGACTGACAGAGCTTTACTTACAGACAGAAGACTCAGGGCAAGCCTCTCAAGGAGCACCTGAGGCCTAGCAGGAGAATTACACGGGTGTTTGATAAATTTAGATTCCAGCCTGAAAACTGCTTGGGGCGTGGTGCTGGCAAAGGGCATCTTTCATCTCTCTCTGAGACAAAGGCAAAGACGAGACATCAAGATACCCAAGGCCAGTGCGTGGTGACCAGGAAGACAAGACATTCAGTGGAAACAAAGCAATGATTCCTGGGAATTTAATGGTCCCAGAAGTTGTGTTAGCCAAGTAAAACTGGACTCTAAAACAGGCAAGTCTGCACTATGAGGCCTTTGCTTTGTGGGCCCAGGAGGGGCTCTGAGGAAGTCTCTATTGGTGCTAATGAGACTCAGAAAACAGAGCCTGGAGAGCCCAGGTCAGCCTCGAACCACTCCATGCTGGAGAGAGAGAACCGGGTGCACAGTGATGAGTTTGGAGGACACCCCTGGGAAAACCGTACATTCTTCATAAGCAACCCGATTCTGGGTTGTTGCAGCTGTGAGCTAACGAAAAACTGCCTTCCAGGGATTCCTAGTCAACTAGATGTTCAAGGTCACCACTGGTCATCACGTGACCTATCCATGTGACCTGACAGGGATCTAAACCATGCTGGTGCTGTGACTCTCCGTGTACCTGGTGATTCGGTGATTTAAAGCCACCCACCCGCCCTCCTGCAGGGCCCTGGTTCAGACAGGCTGGGAATGCGGCACAGGAATTCAAGAATACGGGGGCACAGCTGGTTACCTTGCAATGTCATCCAGGTGGAGACTTCCCTTTTGCCCTTGTGGGGCCTGACAGCCAGGCTAGTAAAGTTGCCTGTGGCTATCTGGCTGTCAACTTGCCACGGGGGTGATTGTTTCTGCCACTCATCTTTACCGGATAGGCCTCTGTCTTCCCCTCACCCTTATTTCTCTGGAGTCTTTTCCCCTTGCAAGTCATATTCACATTTAAGAAAAGAAACTCTTCCAGAACAGAGACCCAAACTCACACAGGAACAACAAGGGGGGAGCGCCTGGGCAAATGGTAACTTCTGTCAACATCAGTGAGACTTGACAGTGGGCCTGGGGACAGGAGGGGTGTCCTTCTGCACTCTCCTACCTCAGATGATAGAAGACATGGAAACACTTGCCCACGTGGGCTGAGGCTGCCGCTTTTGGTAACTCATGTCTAAAGCAACCAAGGAAGAATTTTAGGTGATAGAAAATGCACCTGAGAAGAAAGGAACGCTAAATAAAACATTTTTAGGGCTTCCATCTGTTTCAGTGAAGCTCCCGAAGGCGGAAGACAGCTCAACTTAATATATGAGTAGCCATAAAAGGGAGTAAGAGTCCCCTGCTTTTGAAAAATGCCTGCACCCCACACTTCCGATGAATAAAGGGGGCTGGCTGCCAACACTACTGTCAGCTTTAGCTTGGGAGTCAAGTTGGATCTTTTAATTAAAAATTTATAATGTAATAATAATACTTAAACTCACACCGCACCCATCCCCCAGGAAGCTCAAAGATTCTTCTTAATGTCAAATTATTCATCTTTTATAGCAATCCTGGTCAGGCCTATGGGAGCCAAAATACTGTAGTAAGTACTTAAAAAACGTGCTCCGTGAATGGCTCTTTTTCTCGCTTTTTGGCACGCTGCAAGGAATTTTGGACAAAGAAGGGTTAAGCACACAGGCATAGCAAGCTGGGGTCATCCTGGAAAGGGCTCTCCTGTGTTCAGTTCCTTAGGGCTAGGACCTGGTAACTGGGTAACAGGGACTTGGAGACAGAAAGCACAGAGGGAAGGGTTTCCCAGGTGCACCCTGGACTGGCCTGGGAGCTTTTGGAGGTAGCCCTGTGATGTTTGCCTCCTCCGAAGGAAAACACACAATTGAATGAAGCGTCCATGAAGCTTCTAGAGTATGTTTTTTGTTTTTTCTTTTTTAAAGTTCCACAGGCGATCTGATGGGTATGGTAGGCTACACAACTCCAGGGAGAGCACAGGAGTGGAGGTTGTTGGGATGCCGGCCTATCCACTCCCAGTTTGCTTCTTGGACACAGTGTGTAACTCACTCATGCTCACGCAGGTCCCCGTCTGATACACTGATGCTCACATCACAAGAACGGTCTCTAAGGAACTCTGCTGAACACAACAGAAAACGAGTTCTCTCTTCTCACACAAAGCTGCAACATGACATCCCTGAGTAAGGGGCTTCCGGGGCTTCTGAGGAGAAAATCACCTGGGATGTTTCCGGTTTTCTTTTTTTAGGAATGCCAGTTCTTTGGTCCTGCCCCTAGCGCTTTAGTGAGAGGGGTCTGAAGAGGTATTCGCACCTGGCTCTGAGGCAGGGGATCCCTTTATGCTTTAAAAGCTAGAGCCCTATAGCAACTGGTCCCCACCAAAGATGCTGCCAGGAAGGACGAGGTCTCCCTAAGGGGATGTGGACCTGCGGCCATTAACATGTAAGTCATCCCCTTACTCCAGTGAGAAGAAATGAACCCTGGATATCTCTCGAGTGTTCTGGAAAGTTCAGAGCTGATCCCATCCCTGCCACTGCCCAGGCTTCCACTGAGGATCCAGCTCCTCTAAGCCTCTGCTTTCTCATCCAGAAAACAATGCCAGAGCTGCCGTGCTGGGGTACAGTACTCATGGAAGAACACAGGGCGCATCCAGCTTAGCACCCGGCTGTTGATCAGTACACTGCATCCTGCACCCATTGAAGGAGGCACAGTGAATCCAGGGTAGAACCTGGCCGTTGAAGAGCACACCGTGCCTCTAACACAGTAGTACCCAGTCCACATAGGACGCACCTCCTTAGAACAGTGCGGTCTGCCTGGGGGAAAGGAGAACGAAGGTATTACACCAAAACAGAACAGGTCTGGGAGCCAGAGATTCGTAGAGCACAGGGGGACGTGGGGAACTAGTGTTTGTGGGTGGAGGTAGATTCTGGACTGATGTCTGGCTGTCGCGGTTCACCTCGGTCAACATTCCCAACGTGCATGATCCGGAACTGGCAACCCCTGTCGCAGCCCTACAGATAACTCAGCCTCAACTGCACCTGACTCGTTAATTGAGTCAAAACAAGGATAAGGTGTGTACTAACACAACCAGAGTACAAAAGGAAGGAAGCCATGCTCTGTGGGAACGACAGCCACCTTACCTAAGAAACTCATGCATTAGTCAAAGAGACCAGAGCAAACCCAGCACTCCCCAACAAGCTCTGCACCTCTAGGGGACACCATTTATCCCCAGGCCACCCGTGAGGGCTGTGCGGTGCCTCAGAGGAGGCGGAGGCAGGCGGCTGCAGAAGACCACTGTGTCTAACTAGAACACTGAGGAAGCAGGAGCTGCAGGAACACTGGGCCCTCCTTTGGTACCTCAGGGGTGAGGAGTTGTCTATGCACTTATGCAGACCATGGATATCCAGTGGCATCTCAACGCATCTGCAAGGTGCGGCAGCATGCTGCCTGCAAGTGGCATCTTTAGACGGAGGGGACCCTCCCTTTGAAGGTACTGAGACAGGAACAAGGTTTTTCCTTGGGAGAGGAAAATCTTTGGGAGCCAGAGAAATAGCTCAGAGGTTAAGAGCACTGGCTGCTCTTGCAGAAGGACCCACATTGGAGTCCCACACGGTGACTCACAATCTATCATCCATAAATCAAGGTCCAAGAAGTCTGATGCTTTTTTCCTTACCTCAGAGGGCACTCACTGCACGAACACCAGGTACAGACACACATGCAGCCCAAACATCCATACACATAATTTTTAAAAGCCCCAAAGTCGCATACTTCCCTCCCCACAGTGGCCCCAATGTCACCTTTAATTAAGCTTTGCTCTTGAAGCAGCACTGAAGGTTGTGCCTGAGGTTTGGGGCAGGAGGCTGTGGTATCGCTGAGGGCAGGGTTCTGAGTAGGCAGAGCTTGGAGTTGTGTTTTCTGTGTGGTTTAAGGAAATGTTTTAATACTCTCTGGCTGAGGGGAACCGACTGGCCGACTGGAGGAATCATTGCCTGCAAAAGCTTCCCTCTCAGACAGTTCATCTGCAATACGGGATGCTCTGAGGAGGAGCTACATGTAAGGTCTCTTAATAGCACTGTGCTGGGATTAGGAGTGTCACTGTCCTCAGAAACCATCTGGGCACTTGCCGGGGAAGGCACTCTGGAACAAGCTGTCTGCTAGAGCCGGGGGACTGCAGTGTCACGAGCAGACTTTTTTTTTTTCTTCTCCTCCTTAATATGTATTTATCAGAAGCTGACGTGAAATGAGATGGCCAAGGAGGCCAGCACCGGTTCTCCAAGCCTCTCGAGGAAGCCGCAGGGGAGGAAACAGAAAGATGCCCTCCACCCTGCCAAGGAGAACTTGCCAACGAAGCACTCAGATGTGAATTTCACAAGGGCTTGTTTGCAGCGACTAAGTCTCTACTTCCCAACGCTATCTATTCCAGGTAGGGACATTTAAAGCAAAAGAGAAATCTGTGTGCCCCCTCACTTGTGTGACTACACCCAAAGACGCTCTGGGGGGCAGCCTGAACCTGATCAGATGACAAGATTCCTGCTATGTAGATCTGACTTTAGAAGCTCCATGTCACCCTCCCTAGCGGGGAGACTCCCAAGGGACTTTGGTGCTGTGCAATGCTGGCCCACAGTCTAAGGGAGACTCTGGCCAACGCCGAAGCTGGCCGTAGCGGCTCATCTAGTTCTCTGCTTCAAAAGCAAAAGCAAAAGCTTCCGCCCAGCCGTTGCAGCCAACGCTTAAGGGAGAAGTGCGTTCTGTAGCCCAGCAGCAAACGATGCTTAATCAAGGCAATGTTCCAATAACGCCATCGACCAACAGGCCTGACAACAGAGGCTGAGCGTCCTCCTTTACTCTGTTCATTCGCTCACAGCGGTAGGAACCAAAGTGCCTTTCTTTTAGTTTCTGGGATAGGTTCCTGCCTTGACATTTGTGTTCTGCCTGTGTCTAGAAATTCAATTCACACAAGGCCAATCTCATATCACCTCTCCTTCACAGGAAAGTGTGTGGCTCCCAGGAACGTGTCCCCGGTTAGACGTAGCTGAGTGGTTTTGCCACAGCAGAGGCCCAGTTGGTGGCCAGTACCCTGACCTCACAGGTCTGCAATGCAACAAGACACCTCTCAGTCTTCTGCCAGCCACAGAATTTCCTGGTGCATTCACCAGGCTTTGGTCCTGAAAGCTGGCTTGGCCCTTGGATGACGGCTCAGGAAAAAACAGCGGCACAGCAAGTGGCAGATTTGGGTACCGAGATAAATCTACTCCCTGTAACCTTAGCTATGCAGACCCTGGTTCACACTGAGCTTCCCCAAGACAAGCAGTTTACACTGGAATGGTGAGAGTGTGTGTGTGTGTGTGTGTGTGTGTGTGTGTGTGTGTGTGTGCGCGCGCGTGAGAGCATGTTGGGAGAGGACTCTGTAGGACTGCCCAAGAAGACTTTTGCCTACTCTGTTGTCCATCGTATCACATGACTTCTACAGAGCATTGTTTAACTAGTGGGCACCAGAAAGTCAAGGGAACTGGCTGCTTCAAAAATCTGCTTCTTATCAGAGACATTGTGGTACATGTTTGTGCTCCCAGCACTTTTGGGGTAGAGTTCAAGGCTATCCTTGGCTGCATGGCAAACTCTAGGCTAACCTGAGATACAGGAGACCCTTTCTTTTGCTCTTAGGCAGAGCCTGCGGGTAGGAGAAAGGACTGGGAGAACAGTGGAGGGTCACAGTGACGGGCCCCTGAGGACAGATCTGGTCCAGGTGTCACAGAAATCTTCACAGAATGCCGGGGAACCCTTTATTTCCTCAAGACTCGGTTTCCCTGCCTGCCAAATGGTGCCTCAACTGTGAGAGTCCTATGAGCTCCGTCAATCCCAACTCAGACCCAGACACTTGCAGAAACAATGCACTCCCACACCTGAGTCGAATGGGGCCTTTGGGACTCAATAAAGGGTTGGGCACCGCCCTGATGAGGAAAAGCAAGCGACAGGGCAGGGAGATGCTTACACTGTAAACGTAGAAATGTAGATCATCGGCCAGAACAGCAAACTTAGAAAGTCAGTCAGTTGGTTGAACAGGGGTGTGAGGCAATGGGGCTTTAGTGTTTGTGTCCCTTCCCAGTGTTTCTCTATGTTTTTAAAGACAAGGAATCAGGCGGCCTAGGCTAGCCCTCATACTGGCTAGGTAGCTGGGTTTTGAATAACTGGTACTTGAGGTTTTTGTCTTTTGTTTTAATCTTCCTGCTTCTACTTCATAAGTGCTGGGATTGTGGGATTGTGCCACTATGCCTGGTTTATGTGGTATAGGATCAAACCCAGGTTTTGCGTGGGCAAGCATTCCACCCACCGGATTCTCTTTCCTTAATCCTCTACTCTTTCCCCATGATGCTCTCTGAAGCCTTCTCTCTGCATGGACATATGAGAAAGTAAAGTCTGACCTATGAGAAAGTGAAGATGCTGTCTCAGAAGTCCACATCCAGATGGACTTTCAGGAGGAGAAGCCCCACAGAGCAGAGTATTCTCACTCCTGTCTCACCATACCCTCGTGTGCCCCAGAAACACTCCCCGCACCACTGAACCCTGGGTGACAGAGATGCTGCCTCACTGCCCTCGGGGCTGGCCCAGGGCAAGCCTGCTTCCCCATCACTTCTGTCTTGCTGGTTTTCAGTACAGCTGAAACACTCCCTGAGGACTCCCTTCAGTTCTGTTAGTCCTAAGCTGTGTGACCTTGAGGGAGTGACTGAGCCTCTCTGAGTCTCCGTCTCCCACACAGAAAATGAGAACAAAATTCTCATCTCATAGGGTAGCTGTAGTGAGTCTAAAATAAATCATCATTATCTCCGCTACAAAACCTTCTCGGCCTTCTGGCAAGGGCGGCAAACTAATTCGACAGCTCTTAAGATCCACCCAGCGTACACGTGAAGCACTCAGCCAGGGTTATTTGCAAAGCCAGGTTTAAAAACAAACAAATAAACAAAACCCTCCATGGTAAGGATTTTCTGTTTGTTTATTTGTTTTTTATCACCTTCCCTATGGGCTGTACAGAATAAAGGACAAAGGGGATAACTCAGCAGTAGAGAGCATATCTAACATGCTTGAGGCCCTGGGTTCAATCCCCAGGACCAACAAAGAAAGAAAGAAAGAAGGAAGGAAGGAAGGAAGGAAGGAAGGAAGGAAGGAAGGAAGGAAGGATGGACAGACAGACAGACAGACAGACAGAACGAACAACACCAAAGAAATAAGCAATGATGTTTTCTACCATGGAGGAGCAGCAGCCACTTCTGAACACAAACTTCCCAAGACCTATGGTATCACTGCTAAGTTCAGATAAACATATCATGACGGCCTAGTGTCAGCCGAGCTGGCAGTTGGTTTGTGTAAGCTTTCCCAAACATTGCTCACCATTCAACACCAAAATTTGGGTCTGGACCCTCGCTTGGAGAGTCAGGGTCTGGTTTCCGGTGGGAGTGCTGTGTCCCGACACTGTGCCTGCACTTTATGTTGTGCCTTCCCCCTTGCGTCTCGGCACCCAAGAAGGACCCCAACCAAGGAGACTGGCTCACTGCATGGAATTACCCCACAGAGCAAGGAGCTAGAGAGAAGCTTACTTTAAAGATGCTAAACTGCTTTGGCTTTGCCCCAAGAAGACGTAATAAGAGAAGGCCCTCGTGACCGGGCAATATTTGGGGCCCTTGCTCTTCTTTTCTTGATCCACTCATGCTTCTGAATTCAGGGCATCTCGGGTCATAGGCTTTGGCAGGAGATACAGACATGAACCAGATACACTTCTAGTTTAGAATTTCAGAGAGGGCACAGCTCACCCGGGCATACAAGGGGGAATACTGAATTTATTAGTGGGTACTTTAAGGGCAAGAGATCATTCTTCCTCATCCTTCGCAATTTCCGTACAAGAAGGCATAATAAAAACAGTGTCACATTAAACCAGTCTAGGTGTTTCCTAACGCAGGGCTGTGGGG
Source organism: Rattus rattus (assembly GCF_011064425.1). Taxonomy (NCBI): domain Eukaryota; kingdom Metazoa; phylum Chordata; class Mammalia; order Rodentia; family Muridae; genus Rattus; species Rattus rattus. The sequence continues at coordinate 61,131,876 of NC_046163.1, read as the reverse complement.
ATGGTTCAGTGGGTCAGAACACGCACTGGTCTTGCAGAGTACCCGAGTCCAGTGCCCAGCACCCATATTGGCAGGTTGGCCTGTAACTCCAGCTCCAGGGGATCCGGCACCCCTGGCCTCCACAGGCGCCAGCATTCATATGTGCATGCTCACCCGCAGACACACATGCACATGCGTGATTTTTTTCTAAAGTTTCATTAAGGAAGTACACATTATTAAGTCACAATGATCCTTTGCATCGTATCCTAAAACCTTTCTCCCCAGAATCAACTCAATAACAAAGAGAAATGGAAGCAGACTTCTAATGAGCTCGGTGAGACAGAGCAGGCCTGCGTGTGCCTCCTGGCAGTTAGGGGTTTGAGGCCATTTCTGACCTGGGCCTATTCAACGTCAGCCTCACTCACTCTGTGAGGCTCACACTCAAGCCAATTAATTAAACAATGCAGTTTCATAATTCTAAACATTGTCCGCAGAGAAAAAATAAAACAAAACAAAGCAAAAAAAAAAAAAAAAAAGAAAGAAAGAAAAAAGCATGTGCAATTGTTTGAGCCTGCAGATTTAGGCTGGCACCCAGGAGGCAGGGAGTAATAGATACAGGGGTCACTGCTAGAGAGGCCTGTCAACCATGTTGGTCAACCTGTCACGGCGTCTTCTCAAACAAGTCACGCCAAACACTGGGCTAAAAGGCAGTAGCTGGTTAGAGCCCAAGTTACATCCCACTTCTGCACAAAACAAACTTACTACACTCTTCGCTGAGTAACCCAGGAGTGGGCGCTGAACTGGCAGCCTGACAGGAAACTGCCCTCTGGGATCTGAGTGCTCTCTTAAACCAGACAGAATGGTGTAGATTGGATGTAACTGACAGAGAAAGAGAACTTTTCAAACTGATTTCATAAGCCCAGACCAGCCCTAGGACTCCCCTCCAGAGAAACCAGTCTTCATCTCTGAGAGCCACATGGCTGGCTTCCACAGAGAGGCGGGCCCTTTACCTTCTTGTATGCAGACAGGTTTGTCACCTGGGATCCAGTCTAGGGTCCCATTGAAGCGTTTCACACACAGTCTCTTTGAGGAGCCCTTCAGCTTGAAACCGTCTTGGCAGTGAAATCGGGCTACTGAGCTTTCGAAGAAGACACCTCCGCTGGGGGTCCTGAAGCCATTCTCTGGGACGCCTGGGTCAACACACACGTTGAGGTCATCGAACCCTACATTGACAGAGAGAGAGAGAGAGAGAGAGAGAGAGAGAGAGAGAGAGAGAGAGAGAGAGAGAGAGAGAGAGACTTGAGTACTTCAGCCGGGATTGGTATTCCTAACCCTTCAGCCACTCCAACCTTATAGACTAAACTGACCTAAATGTGTCAGCTTGCAACCCATTGACTAGGAGAGCCCAAGAATGAGGAAGTTGTGGCTTCTGTCTGCCAAGGGTCCAAACGTGCCCCCAAAGGGAAGGCCTGGAAAAGTCTAAGCCCTACACAGACATCTACTGTAAACTTCTCTAAACTTAGAAAAGCTGACCCACAAATCCTCACTGAGCAGGTTTCAGGAACCAGTACGCTTAGCTCCATGGAGACACAGATTGGTGTGCCCAGCTTTTATTCCCAGTACAGCCTGCTGGTACCGGCTCTGCTCTCAGATTCGGAACCCAGTACCCACACAACACTGGGGCTTCCACTGCTGTCTGATGCTGGAACTGTGAGGTACACCTACTCCTCTTTAACAGCCTGGATTGCTAAAGGTCCTCAGCTGTCTGCGACACCCCTCACCCCTCACACATATGCTTGTGTGAGAATCACACTCCCTCCCCCGCTGGTCTTCAGGGTCACTGAGCTAAAAGCGCGTCTCAGCATGAGAGGCACGGTGGCAGCATGTCCAAAACTCGCTGTGAGAGCTCCCTCTGTGCAAAGGTGATGAGGTGGAGGGAGGAAACAGTTAAAAAGGAAGACTGCAGGGGGACAGCGTCTGCACTTCTACTTCTTAAGTATGAGAGATCTGATAATGCTTCAAAGCAACAAGAGATGGCCCAGGACAGCGGTCACGTGATCTCTTCAAGTTTGTACATTTAGGGAATGTTCCTTAGATCATCAGGTGCTTCCCTAAAGGCTGTCATGGTTTCCTTCAGTCTGGCAGACTGCACATTCTCACGACAGGTCCTCGAAAAGGTCGTCTTCTTGTATGTCAGATGGCACCAGCCACTCTCTAATTGTATCAGAATGGGGTACATATGTGTCGGTGAAGGCCATAGCAGGGAAGGAGGAACGTACTATCTCAGAGGTAGGGAAGTCTCTGGAAGGCCTCCAGTTGAGTCCTTGTGAGGGTAGACACACCAATCAGAAAGGAAGGTAGACATCATGGGTACAGGTCAAGAGTACCCATGGATGAAGACAGAGATCCTGGGACCACTTCCCAGACATCATGAGGGACACGGTGAGACTTGTCTGCTCGTGTTTTGAGAAGGCAGAATAGCAGCAGCATACAGTTCTCTGGAGGCCCAGTGAGAATAGAACGGGGAGGTAGCTACCCTTGAGAGAGGGCCAAGGCAGAGTTTTTACTATTGTATTAAAATGCCAAGATAAGCCTAGACTTAGTGGCTCAAGCCTGTGACCCCAGCACTCTAGAGCTTAAGTGGGGGTTACTATAAGTTTGAGGCCAGCCTGAGTTACGTGAGGGATTCCAGGTCAAGCTGGTATACACAGTAAGAGTTGCCCTTGCTAAAATTTGGTTTTAAGTAGCAGAGATCTAAGAATCTTCACACAACAAGGGAAACGATGGAGAACAGAAAGCTGTGCCGGGGATGGCTGAGGGGCTCTTCAGTAAGTGCCTGCTACGTGGATGCAGGCAGGGAGGACACCTAAACCCAGGGGTGCAGAGGGGTACTTTCCCTGAAACAGAAGGGAAAGCTTGCCATATCTTTGAATGAAGACATGCTTCCCATAGTGCAAGCCTCCTCAGAATATACACAGGAAGCCTCTCTTCTCATCAAGTTAGCCTGGGCTCACCCCTCAAGGATTTCCTCTCTGACCAGGACTGCTGGCCTAAGTATCTGTATCCTTGTCTTGTCTCTGAAAGCCTAAGGAGATTTAATTGTCCTCATGTCCTCAGCACCCAGCATTGTGTGCTGTGTGCAGTAACCATTCCCACAAGTGCCATTAGTGAAAGATGATTGGCTAGATGGGTGTGTAAATGGATGGTTAGATGGGGAGGGATGAATGGATGGGTGGACAGACAGATAGATGAATACATAAATAAGAAGGTGGATAGATAGGTCAATAAATGGATGAGTAGGTAGATGTATGAATGGATGGACAGATGGATGGATGGATGGGTGGGTGGGCAGATAGATGGATGGGTGGATGGATGGAAGGGATAAAAGGATAGACAGATACTTGAATAACTGAGTGGATAGATAGGTCAATAAATGGATGAGTAGGTAGATGTATGGATGGATGGACAAATGGATGGATGGGTAGATGGATGGGTGAATGGATGGATGGGTGAATGGATGGATGGATGGATGGGTGGATGGATGGGTGGATGGGTGGGTGGATGGATGGGTGGATGGATGGGTGGGTGGGTGGGTGGATGGATGGGTGGGTGGGTGGGTGGGTGGGTGGGTGGATGGATAGGTATTCAGATGGATAAATGTAAGAGAGGATGGATAGATGGATAGACGGATGAACGGATGGATGGGTAAGGGGTGTGGTTATATGAACAAATGGTAGAACTGCATGCCAACTGCTCTGTTAGACTCGTCAGACAGTCATCCCTCCCAACCAAGCAGTGCCACGAGTGGCCGGAAGCTCTTGGGTGTCACAGAAAGGGAGGTGTGAATGCTTTCCTGCAGCGTACTCTCCCTCTCCTGTGGACTATGATCCTTGACCTTTTCTTTCATTTTTTTTCCCTTGTATTTTTTTTTTTAGAAGCAGAATCTCACCATGTAGCTTTGGCTGGCCTGAACTTGCTCTGTAGACCAGGTTGACCTCAAAACTCACAGGGCTTTGCCTGTGTCTGCCTCCTGAGTGCTGGGATTAAAGGGGTGCAACCATCATGCCCAGCTCCTTTGTTTCCTACAATCCCAATGTTAGCCCTCTTCACAGGGCAGGTCTATGCTGTGCCTCGCCTGAGGCATTTGTGCTCCCCTAACACATGGTTTCCAGCCAGCCACCCCTGCTACCAAACATCAGCAGTGCCGACTCTGGAATACCTCCAGCTGGTCACACCCTGTCCTTGGCCACAAAGCTGTTCTCTTTCAGAGAGGGAGAGAAGATTCAAGGGAGGGCCGAAGACCCATCAGAAAAAAAAATGACGTAATCCATCAGGAAAATCACTGTGCTAATAAAAAAATGATGAGAGTTCATGAGGATTACAATGGGGGAGCGCAGGAAGTTCCTCATGAGCTGGTTCTTTATGCATCCCCTGTCCTTGAAGCACGGTCCCACCAGCTCTCTGCTCCCACTGAATCACAGTTAGCACGGCCCTGCTCCTGAGCCTGGTACAGGGCTGAGGATCCAGCCACTGGCACAGAAGAAATGAGCAGAAAAGAGGCAACAGAAGGCAGGACGGTGCAAGGAGAAGATATTCTTTATTTGGACAACTAATCCCATTGAGCAAGATAGTAATTTTCTAGGCCTGCTAGATCTTGGAGTCTTTTGTTTCAAATTATCCCTCGGTGGATCAATTCCCAGCCCAGGCCATTTTTCTACAGAGCCCTCTCTTCGTGTCCTTCCGTAATGATGGTGATCAGCCCCGTCTGATAACAGACCCATTAAGGAGTGGGCTGATGTAGGTATTTGGAGGTGTGGAGAATAACTCCTGTGCAGGTCCACTCAAATCATCTCTCAAGAATCTGCTTTCTTAAAACCCCAACAGACTTCCATCCCATCCTTCAAATTCTGCGTATGCTTTGGCACTGAGCGGTCACGGCCTGGAGGGCAGAGTGAGCTCCCAGAATGATTTCTGACATGTTTGCTCTTGGGAGGAGATGGAGGAGGGGGAGGGAGGAGTGCTTGGGTTCAAACGATTCTCGGCAGCAGCCTCTTCTGGCCTACTACAGTCACTCAAGAGTACAATGTGTGTGTGTGTAAGACACACTTGGGTGTGACCTAGACCGGGATATAGGCACCCAGACATTAGTCCTATTGTATAGGGATTGGTGTGCCCTTTCCTCTGGGAGGGATCAGCCTGAGACTCTGGAGGAGGCCAAGCAGAATGGCTTGCCCTCTCAGTGTAGGGCGGCCTTGCTCAGTGTTACAGGCCTGAACAGAGCAGAATGAGGGATAGGAAGGTGTTTGTTCTCTCTAGCTGCTAGTTTTTAAGCTGGAGCACCTATCCTCTGCTTTTGGACCAGGACTCAGCTCAGGACTTACACCACTGATGCTCCAGGGTCTCTAGGAGACACAGATGATGGATGTGTGGGTGGAAGGAGGGCTCAGGGGGAGAATTGGTGGGTGGGTGAAGGGACGTACACATTGATGTTTTCTATCAGTTCCCTTTTCCAGCAGAACCCAGACGTGTACAGGCTTCTAAGAGCTGAGGCACTTCCAACGTGTGAACTACAGGGAGGCTGACCATGCCTGCTTTCAGGGGCCTCTTCTCTCAAGATCTTTGAGTTCAGATATACAGTTGATTCGCTGAACGGGGTTGGTGCCTGAACCCTGGAGTCTGGACAGCCCAGTGGGACAGCCCTATCCTGCAGTCCCTCTGATGCCTACAGGACTGGCTGCTCTGAGCCCGAACCTCTTGGGTATCAGCATCGTCATCTCTGGTGCTGATGAGCCCAGATCAAGTCAAAGACTTGGTTATAATTTGGTCTCTGGATCCAATGGCTGCGAGGGTTCCTTAGTTTTCTTTTCTCTGAACACAAATCCACGTGAATTAATGGGGACTGGGAGCACCCTGATCTTCTCACACAAAGAAATGCATCGGACTCTCCATGATGATGGGGTCTTGACACTTCTGGCTTGGTTACTTCTGAGACTACAGAAACCCAGCCGACATTTCTACTGTGAACAACATGAGAAGTCTTTGAAAAGGACCATAAAAACGAAAGAGGTGTGAAAAGCAATCTTTTGGGCTATTATAGCTGAAAAGTCATATTCTAGAAAGGAAGAGTGTATCAAATGTAGCCAAATCCATTTAGAGCCAGGGCTGGGTTTCCATTTCTTTGTAAACTGCTCTATGGGTCTATAGGGGAAGAAACAGGATATAGACGTGAAAATTGATTTTGTATGCATTTCTTGAGTGAGAGGGTATTGGGTAAACGAGAGGGAGCCTTCCCTGCAAACGTTAAACAGATAACTGAGAGTCCCAAGTCTTGCTCGCACCAGGAGCTCTTACTGTAGACTCAGTTAACCTTCAAATCACCTTCATAGGTCGCTGGCCCGACTCTATGGTTAAGAGGTGTGAGGCTACAGCACTGGTGCAGTGGCTAAGAGTGGGGCTCAAACCCAGGCTTCAGACTAGTCCAGCACTGCTGACATGAATGGAGCTGTCACCGCTCGGCTTTTTCTCACCAACTTTCAGCTTACGACAGATCTTTGCGACGATCTCAACTCTTACATGCTCATGGGTCTCGTATATTAAAACAGGGCTGAGCAAATAGCAATGCTGGGCTATTTGACGACTGTGAACCACACCATGCGGTCCTCGTGGTTTCCACAAAGCTTACCCTTTATCACACCATCTCGATGGGAGGAGCAAGGGATGGGAGGAGCTTGTCACCTAAGACATCTTAGGATCCAGAAAAGGAGCTATCAAACATCTCCTGGCCATAGCAGGGCTCCAGAGTCTACTTCTGATGAGGATATCTTTGGGGAGAACTGAGCCCAATCCTGCATAATGGCTTCATGAGATGGAGGAAGTCCCACTGACTGAACCGCATCCTACCTTCAAGAATCAAGGAGCAAAGAGCAAAGAGAAATATGTGGTAGGTTTGCAGGGGCCCTGAAACCCGCGCTCTTCCCTCCACATCTCCCCGGAGGTGAACGCTTGCCTTTTCTGCAGTACCAAATCCTTTTCAGTCAGCAGCAACACATGGGCAAAGCTACCTACAGACAGTCAGAACAGTAAACCGTCTCTCTGCTTCAAGAAAAAACTGCACCGGGATGGATACCCTGTGTCCCACAGAGAAGAATCTTCAGAAGGCCTTTTGGTGTTTAAAGCTCTGCCAGTTTATTCATGCACTAAAATGAATCACGCCCTCCCAGGACCTGTGCATGAGGGCAGCACACCCCTCCCCATACACCAGCCTCAGTTTCCCCTACCTCAACACTCCCACACCCTCAGAACAACCTGAACCTAATTTTCTAAATGAACTCATGTATTGACAGACATCCTGTCTTATCCATACATCAATATCCAGACACCACTTGAGCTGGTATGTGTCTATATCATGGGTTCCACAATGGAAGAAGACAGAGAGGCAACATCAAAGAGACGACATGGAGTTACAGCTACCGAGCATGTGAGGCCCAGTCTCTTATGCAAATATTTAAAACCCAAATGCACCCAGACACGGGAGGTGCTAACACAGGCTCACCTGGCATGCCCAATTTCTAGCTACCTTGCAACGTCTCGAAGCTATCCCTGCCCTGCCCTCCCCAGCAGCCCTTAAGAGTTCCTGGATTCACTTGAAGGTGTGAGTCTACACCACCCAGTGTTGGAGGTTTCTCCTGAATCAGTCTCTAGAGAGACTGCCTACCATCGGGAAGTCAGTCTGTCCTGAGCCAAGGCCAGGTTCTAACATCCAGGGGACCGCCTTTGCTAGTGACAGGTATGCTTGAACCCGGAATCCATTCTGAAGAGAAGGAGCTGGGGTCAAACCAGTTTACCTGCAGAGACCTGAGGAGACCTCGGCAAGAAGGGGAGAAGTCTCCAGGAGCAGCTCCCGACAGACAGGGCGACAGACAGGGCGGGAGACAGAGGCACACAGAATGACAAGGACAATGACTGGGAAGATGTGACTTGTTTTATAAAGAGTCTTTGAGACACATTTACATGGTAACGTTATTAGGTGCTTCTTGGCCTCCTGTGTTCTGGGACAAACAATTTCCACGTTTGGCAAACTTTCATCTTTGGTTTTAAAAAGAAAAAGGAAGAAGAGAGGAAAGCATTTTAAATAAGAGAGATACAGAAGGGACAATTATCTCCCGTTTATATGACTTATTCTGTCAACAAACAGTGCGTTTGGAGGAGAAGCGGGTGCAGGACCCACACCCACTCCTACAGGAGAGGTCACCCCCTTTCCTTTTTCTGTTTTTGTCTTGTTTGTTTTTCTTCTTGTTCTTTTTGGGGGTGGGGACAGACAAGGTACACACACACACACACACACACACACACACACACACACACACACACACACACACAGACACACACACACACACACACACACACACACACACACACACACACACACACACCACACACACACACACACACACACACACACACCACACACACACACACACACACACACACACACACACACACACACACACACACACACACACACACACACACCACACACACACACACACACACACACACACACACACACACACACACACACACACATTGTTAATCCTTACTAGGCAAGCGTTCTTTCCCTAAGATGCATCCCCCGGGGCCATTTTGAATTTTTATTTGCGATGAGATCTCGCTGAGTCACTTATGTTGGCCTGAAACTCAGTTTGCCCCCAAGGGGGGGGACTTAAATATGAGATCCTCCTGCCTCACCCTCCCTAAGACAAAAGCAAAACAGACAAGGAGAGGCCAGAGTCCCTGCTGTGTGGGAGGGAAGACGGCTCTGTGGGGTGTTTTGTGGCACCCATGCCAGCACGCTCGCCTGCACTCTGTGCTGCTCTCAGAGACCATGACCAGAAAGATTAGATGGAGCACGGCATTCAATGCCATAGCCAAAGCGGGGTAATGGCAGTGCATTTACTTGACGTGATGTAGTTTGTGTGTGAGGGTAAAGGGTGTGGAGTGAGAGTAGATGCTGGTTTTCTAGCTGCAAGCTTGGGTAAGCCTCTTTACCTCTCGGTGTGTGTTTAGCTTCTGCTGTCTAAAGGAAGTGTTGTCAGAAAGGTCTCTACGTCCTCGTGACTGTGAACTCTTGGTGAGATGTAAATACCCATAGAGCAACGCGTGGCAGATGGCAGGGTCACAATGTATGCAAGCTGCCATGTTGTTAATATTCCGAAAGTTTCTAAAGAGAAGAACGCACGGCTTCATACAGAGGGGATGACTTCTCTTCCTGCCCACCTTCCGTGCCACCTCACGATACTCAAGCCTTATCCTTGCTCGTATCTGACCCCTGTGAACATGACTGAGCCTACAGAGTCCTGCCCTTGGCCAAAGTGTGAAGCTATGGAAATGTTTATGGTGACACACAGACCTCTGGAGAATTGAACTCAGGGTTCTTTCAGAGCACAGTGTGGGCAGGGGACACCAGGGCCAGTGGCATTCAGGGCCAGAGAGCTGTGACGCGTTTTTTTTTTTTTTTTTTTTTTTTTTTTGCAGAGACAGTAGCTAGGGTACCCTGGAAGATGGTCAATGGTCTCTCTTGGGTTGAGCAGTCAACCTCTACAACAGCTCCTGATTTGGGTGCAAGACACCAATGAAGCAAACAGAATCCTAAACCAAGCTGAGACTATAAATGCCAAGACCCCGGGATGTACTCAGCGAGTGCTTGGAGCGAGCGGAAGGAAAGAGGGGCTCGGGACAGTTTCCACTGGGGGCTAACACAGTGACCAATCCCCAGCAGCAAAGAAAGCTAAGCTTTATTAAAGGAGACAGAAGGTTCCGACACCCAGTTCTCTGCATGTAAACCTGGTTCGGTCATCCCCTCATAACTCAGCCTGGGTTCAGTTACACACTTAGAGAATCAGGAAGAAGGGGCAGCAAGTGCTGCCATTTATTAGTCTAAACAGATTTTTTTCCCCTTTTCTGAAAAACCAGTAGCCCTTGGGAAATACTGCAAGGGAACAGGAGAAAACGCGGCTAGTTGCTGCAGTCATATTTCTGCCACCCGGGAAAGCGTGATTCGGTTATTTATTTTAGTGGGCTCTCACTAATAACACACCACTTAAATCTCGTTCTCCGAAGGTATCAGCGAGAGTTGGGACAAAAGATTCATCTGCATGGCTCAAAAGCTCGACATCTGGAATGCATTCTCCAAACACTACACGCCATACCCCACACGTGAGCACGTGTGCAGAATATCTGGATGCTAATCAAGTTAGGTAACACCTCCCCAGAAAACAGTGGGGGAGGTTTTAATGTTTCAAGAAATATCCAGAGATGAATAGACAGTCTGCTGTGTCTGAGCAAGTGTAAACATCGCAAAAATAAGTCTTAATGGCATAATTTAGACTTGATTAAAATGGATAAAGACCACAGATGTGGATGTCAGAGCCATCCCCATTTGATGCCAGAACTGATACTTTCCCCTTCTTGATTTAATTCGCTTTGATTACCCAATTATTCCTACGGCCTTTCACTCGGTTTTGGTTCCAATAAAACCGATCACAAAGCGAACTCATAACACGATTTTCGCTGCAGTCTCCTGACACTGCTCCGTGAGAGCTCGGCTGGCAACAAAGCAGTCATTCCAGACCCTGCAATTCCAGCCCAGAACAGCAGCATGCATCATACCCATTCACAAGGCTAGCCCTAACCAGCGGCCAGCAGGAGAGACGGGCGTTTTCCTGTCTGCAGGAGGCAGCAGGATCCCTTTGTATTTGATATAAATTGTGGTATCGGATGTTTGGACATCTGAATGAGGTGTGATAGGGTTTTAGAGAATGGCTTGCTAAGGGAAAAGATATATCTTTTTTGTTGTTGTTGTTGTTTTTGTTTTTTCTAAATAAGTGACTATGAGAATAATACAGGTTGCCTGTCTAGCCTGCCCTTGATCTTGGATACATAACTTGGAAATTCCTAGTTGCAATGTTGTATTGAAAATGGTTTCTTGGGTCCTCTTCCTCCTCCTTTGAGACAAGGTTTCATGTGGTCCAGATTGGCAGAGGACGCCCTTGAGCTTCTGTCCCTCTTGTCTCTTTGTCCCAAGTGTTAGGATGATAGATGTGCTCTACTAAATCTGCCTCAAGAGGTTCTGGGCATCACATCCAAGGCCTCCTGCAGGCTAATCAAATCTACCATCCACCGGAGGCACAGCTTTCTAGACTCTTCTTGATAAGAACATGTTACAATCTCCCAGAATATAAGTCCTTAGACCATCAGCTGTCCACCTGTGGGCTACAACCCCTTTGGAGGTCAAGCAACCTTCCACAGGGGTCACCTGAGATCATCAGAAAACGCAGATGTTCATATTACGATCATAAAAGTTGAAGGTTACCACAACATGAGAGAGCTGTATTAGAGGGTCGAGACCAACACAGCCTGGAAGACAATCCCTGGGGGAGGGGTTGGGGAGGGGGCGGGGAGGGGGTGGGGCTAGACGTAATCTCAGGATGTCCGTGGCTATCTTCTGTTGTTTGTAAAATCAAGACTTTCCTTCCTTTTTGCAAGCAACAGCCTTCAGACAATACTAGAACACGTTTCCCACGCGTACACAGGCTTGCAGTTTACAGAGCATTTTACACACACAGTCTCGTCTCATCCCACGGCATCCCCAAGAGATCACTCCAACAGTTTGATAGCATTAGCTCTCGCAGTCGCTGCAGAAAACCCAACTGTTAACAGCAACAACTTTTCAAGCAGTCTTTTAGCAGAACTGTGCTCCGGCCCCCCTCAATAGCTCCTTCGCTAAGTGCGGTCTAAGGCAGTGTGTGAGCTTTCCAATCTCTTACTCGCTCAACTGCCCTGGGGACTTGTGACCGTGTGTGTGTGTGTGTGTGTGTGTGTGTGTGTGTGTGTGTGTGTATGAGTGTGTGGTGTGTGTGGTGTGGTGTGTGTGTGGAGTGTGTATGAGTGTGTGTGTGGTGTGTGTGTGAGTGTGGTGTGTGTGGTGTGTATGGTGTGCGTGTGTGGTGTGTGTGTGGTGTGTGTGTGTGTGGTGTGTGGTGTGGTGTGTGTTGGGGTGGTGGTGTGTGTGTGAGTGTGGGTGTGTGTGTGTGTGTGTGTGTGAGTGTGAGTGTGTGTGTGTGTGTGTGTGTGTGTGTGTGTGTGTGTGTGTGTGTGTGTGAGTGTATGTGTGAGTGTGTGTGAGTATGAGTGTGTGTGTGTATGAGTGTGTGAGTGTGTGTATGTGTGAGTGTATGTGTGTGTGTGTGAGTGTGTGTGTGTGTGTGTGTGAGTGTGTGTTGGGAAGTGGGCTGTGGAAAAGCTGCTCATCTCAAGGCAAGGAGAAATGAAGTGAGATGTGGTGGCGACTCAGAGCTTACCATCCCCTCAACGGCACATACCAGCGATGTAACGGTATCCTAGCAGGTCCCACTGTTTTCAGGGTCACCCCAATACTCCCAGGAGCCGGACACTGGACTCAGGTGCTCTTGAGAGGCCATCAACACCCAAACTGCAGCAGCTCGTGAAATGAAAGATGGACAAGAGAGCACCTAGTACAGCGTGTGTCTTGGCACCGGGCCACCCACTGACGGTGAACCCCCAACTCACAGTGACTAAGAATGAGAAGAGGGGTCTGTTTGTGCTGCTGTTGAACTTTCTTTTCTTTCAAACCTTTATGTGTATGGGTATTCTGCCTGCGTGTGCACCTGCGTGCTGTGTGCGTGCCTGGGGTCTGAAGTGGAGTTACAGGCAGCTGTGAGAGACCACGTGGCTGCTGGGAATTGAACCCAGGTCCATCAGAAGAGCAACGAGTGCTCTCAAGTGCTGAGCCATCTCGCCCCTTCCCTTTTCTTTCAGGATAGTTAGGTCAGAGGAAATTCTCCCACCGCCCACACATATTTATCACCAGAACTTGCCGTGAACTCCCCATTACCACCATCCCCTGTGACTCAGTGGTTCTGGATTAAAGCCAACAGTCATTGGGTCGCTGTTCCTTACTCAGCTGCTGGGATTTATGGCAGCAAATGTATTATTGGAACATTGAGGGACAATTTATTTAAATGATGTACTCCAAGTAACAGATTTTATCACCTACCTCCTTTTTAGGCTATTTAAGTCTTTATAAAAAAAGGTTCTGAAAACTGCATAATAGGTAAATAAATATAAACAGAAACTGTGAAGGAAGTCATCTTAGAACTCATCTGAAGAACTCTGTTAAATAAGACAAACGGACAAGACAAACAGATGACCGTGTAAGCTCATACAGCCGAGGAGAAAGGACTATGAACAGGGGACATCCGCAGGCCTTCACGCTGCAGGGGCAGCAGAACAAGCCTCCGTGAGACAATGCGACGCTCTGCCCACCACTGATGTGGGTGTTGTCACCTGAAGGCACCTTTAGCCACTGCCAAATTCCTCTCCAGGAAGACAGCAGCCACGTAATAGAAAGAGTATCGTGGAAATATGGGGAAAATATAAGGACTTCTGAGTCAGGACAGCTGGAAAGAGTCATTCAAAGAGGCACGTTGAGAGTGTGGCTCATTTTTAGCTGTTAAAAGAAAAAAACCCAATGGAGAGTATTATTCTCTTAATATATAAAAGGAATTGTATGTCTTCCTCTTGTGACAAATTATGCCCAAGCACCCACAGGATAAAATGTTCAAAATGAAACAAAGGAAAACGAAACAGACTTGGACGCAGCCAATCAGCAGTGTTTCAAGGCAGAACCCAGATAAAGGGAGCACACAGGCCATCCCCAACCACTTTGAAGATGCCTGCACCACCCCTATAGGCCGCGTCCCTCTCCTTGCTCCCACTGTACCTTGTGCTGAGCAGTCTGTCTGGTAGATGCTAGGAGATTTTGTCAGTAGAGGAAAGCTGGGTGAGGAGAGCAGCAAGTGGCCAGCAGAGTGTGAGTTGGTGAGATCTGAACCATGGGGTTTGTGTGGAGTCAACTTAGGGGCCACAGCATGGGCTCGGAGCATGCTCAGAACTGGACAAGGGGCGTAAGAATAGCAACATAATAAGGGTTTCCCGAGACTTCCCAGAAGAGCACAGCACAACTTGCTGGCTGGATGATGCGTGATAGAGAGGGATACAGTGATGTCAGGATTCTCGGTCTCTGCTGAAGCTTCATTCTAGATATACATGCTTGCTGTTAATAGGGAGAAACAATCTAGACTCTAGAATGCTTAGGAGGGCCTCCGAGTCAAGAAGTAGTCAGGTAAGGGACTAGTCCTCTGGGACAAGTCTGCCATACCCAGTATAGAGCTGGCTAGCCTTACTCTGTCTTTGACACACTTGGGCGACTTGGTCTCTTGTATGTGACCCCTGCGGCTCATGGAGTGTCACATGAACTGCCCGAGAGCTCTGCCGTGGGTGGCTCCTGGGATGGTTCTGGGGAGCGTCGTCCAGGTCTAACAACTGTCTGCCCCTTGTGACCCTCAGGTGACCAACTGGAGGTCATTCTCAATGGCTGCCCCTTTGATCTTCACGGAGTCCTGTGGCTTGCCACTCCTTAGGGTAGACAGCTTGGGAAGTGCTTTTAACCACAGGGGCCAGTGACCACAGGAGCAGTGTTGGGAGCTCATGCTGCACTTCTTACTCAAGGACAGCTGGGGTATGGGACTGAGCCGCAGCCCAGAGTGGACTCCCATCTACTCTTCTTAAAACTGGAAATCCTTGGATAAAATCTCCTACCATCTTGGTTCCCAAACATGTGGGCCTGACAGCAGCTCCCCGGGAGCACCTGTACCAGAGGCACCGAGCTGATCATAATAACAGCTAATGAGCAGTTCACGAGACACCGTGTTCTGAGACCACTAACCGTGTTTTGGAAGAACTTCTAATCACTAAATGTTAATGGCTACTGGGCAATTTCTTGTGTATGTATTACCTGCCCTCAAGCCATACATAGCAGGATTTTTAAATTTTACATTTGCTCATTTTATATAAATACTTTATATTTATGTGTTCATTTAATTTTGCACACATACATACACACGTGCGTGCGCATGCATGAGCCACTGCATGCAAGTGGAGGTCAGAGGTCAACGTGTAAGAGTCAGTTCTCTCCTTACAGCACGTGGGTCCTGAGGATTGACCTCATAGCTGGCCGGCCTTGGTAGAAAGCCTTTACCAACGCAGCCATCTTGTTGGCCTAGGGTCTTTGTTTTGACATGGAAAGAAGATACACTTACGAGGAAAAGTAAAGGCGGGCTGGCAACTCTTCTATTGTTTGATACTGCCTTGAGTCATTCACGCTGTCTACAACGAACCGTTATAACTAAGGGGCAAACACTGTTTTTCAGTGAACTCCAGAGCACGAGGCAGTCAAATTGGGGTTGGGGGGGGGGAATATGGGAGTCAACAAACACACAACAGTCTGCAGGACCCCAAACCTGACGAAGCAGCTGGATCCTCCAGAACTGTACAGCAGAGGCCCAGCGCCACTCCGGAGGGCATTAAATTCCACAGAGGCGCCAGAAAGACAGCATAATGTCCCTTTACTTGCTCCTCTAAATCATCTTCCTGCCTCAGAGCAGCGCTGTCTGGGAGCAGCCCAGGATCCTGAAGGGCTGCAGCTGCGGGAGAGGGTCTGTGACATTCAGAATGCGGCTGGGTGCTTTACGGCCCTCCTCCCCACAAGGGTCGGCGGCACGCTGGGAATAAATAGTGCTGGGTGGGGACCAGGAGGCTGGAGAGGAAACATGGATTCGAGGAAAGAGCAGCCGTCTGGTGGGGGCCGATAATGGACCATTGCACACGATCTGAAGCCACTTAATTTCCTAAGCACTGTGTTATAAACACGCTGTCAGTGGAGTTTGCTGAGGATGGAGATAAATCAGGAATGGGAAAATGAAACCCCTCGAGTTCCCCCCAAACAAATGGCCTCTGCTGGGGTCTTAGCTGAAATACTACCTGGAGTTCTGATACAGGGAGGCGGTGCTAACATGACGTCAGAGGCTCTTCTGGGTAGCCTGGGCTGCTGTGAAGCAGCTTCTCTTCAGATACATAACTAAGTAAGTAAATGCCACTCCAGGGCACCGAAGCACCGGTCCTCTTTACTTTCAGATTTCGCTCCAGATTCGTGGTTGAAATGGTGCGCTTCAGCCTTGGCGGAGGAACAGAGTGTCTGCGAGAAGTCATCTACCAGAATAAATTAGGGTTAACACAAAAGGGGGGACTGCAAATAGATTCTTGTTTGCTCAGAAATATAGTCAACATTTTTTTCTGTTATGTTTTTCTTGCAAAATAGTAAAATAATAATAATAATAATAATAATAATAATAATAATAATAATAATAATTCCCAAACCTCTGACACGGAACCTGACTGACACAGAACCTGATTAAGCCCTGTTCTCTCTGGTGTCAAGATGCAGGCTGTGTTATCACTACAGGTCAGAAAACAAGACGGAAAGATGTGCAGGAAGGTCAGAGGTGAAAATAAGACCTGCAAAGGGTTTCTGTCCCGGTCATCCTCCTGCGGGAGGCTACGGAACGCCACGCCCCAGCATTTGGCGGAATGCTAATTTCCTGGGAACTCCATCCGTTCCCCAATTTCACCTCCGACATTAGTCCTGGCTCCTCCACCTTTGCAGAATTATTAATTAGCGCCCAATAGGATGAGCAGCAGCCGCACCCTCTATTTGCACAGCCAATGGTTCCGTTCGTGAATGGTTGCTCCAAGTACTTTAACCCAGTCAGTCTGAGAGAACGTATGATTTTGGTTAAAATGAAGGACCTCTGGACCCCACCGGCCCCCACATCTACATCTTGAGCTGCTGTGCAAACGAGATGGCTGTAATCTCAAAGTTCGATAGGAAGAAAATGAAGCAGCTGCTGTTTAATTTTTTATGGGGCCCACAATTTGTCTCATTAGCTGGCAAATAGGATAGACTAGGAACTGAACGCGGCCCAAACCTCCACTCTGCAGGGCACATAAAAAAGTGCTGTATTAAATCACTCAGCAGGGCTCTCTGCAGGATAGGGTCTGACTGGCTGGAGCTGGGGAACGAACACCCAGCTTCCAATCCCAGTTTCTAGGCTGGTCCCATCCCTCAGAGACACATTGACTTCAGCTAATTATAGACGTTTCCCGAGACTTGTTATCTAATCTGCAACAGCCAGAGACTTGGAATCACCACTCCATGGGGGTTGGAAGCATGGCAAGGACCCTGAGGTGCTTAGAAAACCAGAAGGGCCATTCAAAGACAATTGAAAATGAATTGCATTGGTAAACTGAGGTCCAAGGGCAATGAGTCTGTCTGGACTTGGAGATAAAACCATGAGGCTGGGCTCCCTTGTTAGAGCTTCAAGGAAGACCACTCCATTTTCTCGGTCTCTATTCACAGTGCTACTCAGGAGCCACTGAAGGGACAGATAAGAGGAGGAAGGAAAAGGAAAATAAAAGACAATTATTTCCAGGTCATCTCCACCTTAGGCTTATGGTAATGCCACCTGGTGAGATAGACCACAGCAACTTTCTAAGTGAACCTGCCACCTTATAAAGTAAGGAGAGCTGGGCAGGGGGCAGGGGGCAAGGGGCAAGGAGCAGGGGGCAAGGGGCAGGGGGCAGGGGGCAGGGGGCAGGGGGCAGGGGGCAGGGGGCAGGGAGCAGGGGGGGGCAGGGGCAGGGGGGCAGGGGCAAGGGGCAGGGGGCAAGGGGCAGGGGCAGGGGCAGGGGATAAGGGGCAGGGGACAGGGGCAGGGGATGGGGGCAAGGGGCAGGGGGGCAAGGGGTGGGGGCAAGGAGCAGGGGGCAAGGGGCAGGGGGCAGATGGCAAGGGGCAGGGGCAGGGGCAGGGAGCAGGGGCAAGGGGCAGGGGCAGGGGATGGGGGCAGGGGACAGGGGCAGGGGATAAGGGGCAAGGGGCAGGGGGCAGGGGCAAGGGGCAAGGAGCAGGGGGCAAGGGGCAGGGGGCAGATGGCAAGGGGCAGGAGCAGGGGCAGGGAGCAGGGGGCAAGGGGCAGGGGGCAAGGGATAAGGGGTAAGGGGCAGGGGGCAAGGGGTAAGGGGCAGGGCGCTAACAATGCTGGGCTGGGTTGCAAAAAGGCTGGTGGCCTGGAACCACAGCTCTCCAGCTGGTGTCTGAAGTTTGGGGTGCTGCCCTGTAGAATGTGCACTGGGTGTTGGTGTCCTAACTGTACCGTGAGCCTTGGGGACCGATGGTGCAGGAATACAAGGGCAGATGGGACCAGGGATCTGGATCAGGATTTGGATCAGAGCCAGGCTTGGATGCTGGCTCTGCCTCTACTTAGCTTTGCCACATTAGGCTGGCACCGGAACCTCTTCATAGTTTCCTATACCCGGTTTCCTGATTGGCAAAACGGAGAACACGGAAAGATGGGGACCGGGTGAAACAGCCTAAGTCCTAAATACTCCGGGTTAAGGATCTGCTTCTGGCGGGGATGGAAGCTGTGTGAATCTACCCCTTGCTTCTACTCCTTGGAGGAGTCGTCGTTGCTATGGTCCCCAGACCAGGGAGGGAGACAGGTGAACAGTAACCAATGTAGACAGATCTCAAGAGCAGATGGTTCACAAATGTTCCCAAAATCTCTCTCTGAGCAGAGTACCTGGCACATTCTCCATCACCTGAAAACTTTCTCTCCCAGAACGCAGGGTGGTTCACATTCTCTACCCATGGGGGAAGGAGCTGAGGGAGTGGGGCCCTCAGACTCTGCTGCATGTTCCTTTTGTGCAATTCCAGGTAAGAATTCACGTGATACCTTCTTGTGGCTCCTAAAAACATCAATAAAAAGACTTGGGGGAGCAGGTCTGATTCTGAGGGAGGCTGAGCCTTAGGCAGAGAGTCTGAGTTTTGAGAATTTGCTGTCAGTTGACCCACCCCAGGGAATTCGAAGTCCTGACTGCATGGGAAAAGGATGCTAGCCTTGTATACTCTGTCTTGAAAGCCTGCTCACTGTAATGGCAGGTTTGCCCCAAGGACTCGGGACAACCAGGGATGATTCTACAGCAAGAAGAAGAGGAGGGGACTTGGAAGGGCTGAGGGGCTTTTTCCCACCCTGCAGCCCGGGGAGCAAGGCTCAAGGTGGTAGGTTCTGTGAGCACTGCCTGGGTGAAAGGGCACAGGGGGTGGGGGGTGGGGTGAGCAGGTAGATGAGCGTGGCTGGCTATGGCAGAGCGACAGCACAGTAGAGGACGAGAAACCCAAAATGTCTTTTGAGTATCTAAGCACCAAGAAACAGTATGGGAGCTGGGAAGGGAGAGAGATTATTCTCGAATTTATCCAGTAATCTGACATCAGCACAGGCTGGGTGCTTCAGGGAGAACAGAGGGGAGGACACGACTCCTTCGCCTGACTCTTGATACCACCTTGAATGGCATCGCTCCTTCACCCCACTCTAGCTACTACCCGGAACGTGGCTTAAAGGGTTTCCATGAGCATTTGCTTTATCACTGCCGAGGCAAAAATGCCTGCCCGAGCCAACTTTAAAAGGCAGGGGTTTATTCTGGCTCCCCATGGCACAGGAAACCGGAGGAAGCCAGTCAGTTGCACCCCAAGTCAGGAAGCAGAGCTGGGAGGAAGGCTAGTGTTCCGCTCACTTGTCCTGTTTATCCTGCCCCACACCCGCAGGCCAGAAAGTCACCGGCAGACATTCCCAGAGGCTTGTCTCCTAGGCGAGTCTAGAGCCCGTCAAGTTGATAATATTAACCATCACACCACCGAAGGTGGGAGGGTGAGAGAGATGCAGTGCGGTCCTGGGACTCCTTGCAAGCAGACTTCCACCAGATCTAGGCCGTTTCTCAATGCCACACTCAGGGGGTGAGAAAACCAAGGCTTGGCTGGCAGGGACTCCACATACTCGATTTTCAACAGTGGTCCAAAGCTTCAAGGGCTCACTTAAGGTCACAGGGCCAGGATTGGAATGTTGGTCCTTCTGACCACCTCCATCTCGTCTCTTAGGTCTAAAAGCACAGTTGCTGGCTGGTCAAAGAAGGGAGGGAAAGGATCCAAACCACAGGAATGTGTCCATGGGCAGGCGAGGGCTAGGGAAGATAAAGGGTTAGCAGTCAGATCTTGTAGGGGGCCAGGAGTGGGAGGAGTGAACAAGGCTTCTGAGTGAGTAGTGGTCTTGGCACATCCCAGGTTTAACCTGGTTCTGGAGAAACCTTATTGGCAAATTTCACTTAGCTTTTCAAAAAGCTCCTAAGGAGGCGTGGGATGTGGCCTTCACTAATAACTCTGATTCCTTCTCTATTTCGAGAAGTGCTTTATTATTATTGTCACTCTCAAACATGTGTCGCTCACAGGGTCAGAAGGCTGCATATTCTAGATCAACATGGCTGTGGCTACAGAGAAGTTCCAAGTGTCGTTGGACCTCTTTCCACTTGGCCTTCCTGGTGCAACATCAGAGTGTACAGCCAACCTGAATCCTGACACCCCACCAGGCTGGGGCAGCACCCCCTGCCCGACCCAGCACCCTCTGCAGCTCCTTGCGTACCCAACTAGAGCACAGCCACAATGTGCCCAGCAGCCAGCATGGGGAGCCACCAGAAACCCCGGAGTGCTAGGTGGACAATAAGGGCTCCCTTAACCAGCTTCTCTCCTAGGGTGTTTCTTCTTGCTGAGTTTTAACCTGGCATTTCCTGTTTGTCAACGGAACAGGGAGTTTGGTGTTGGCGTTTCCAACTTGCAAACACAATTAATAATGAAGCAAAGGTGCCACGTGCTCGGAATTCTCAGGCCTTTATCACAGCCAAAGTGTCACTGGGAGGGCAACAAAGAAAATCAAGGAAGGACCTGAGGACAACTAGACCTGAGCAGGAGCCCAGCTCTGCTAGTTCTGAGGGAGGAGGCTTCAGCCGCACCAGGCACTCTCCACTCATACCTGTTTTCTCCTCAGCAAAGCCAGATGGAAACAGGAGTGTGGAGCCCACTGGAGCTGGCGTAACATGCATGGGTGTCTCGTAGGTATCCAGCGAGCTTCCCTTTGTCTCTCCTCAGCCGGGAAAGACATGTTTCCTAGGATTTATGGCAGGAACTCCATTTCTTCTCCTAAATGTAATGTCATATATCTAAAGGGGTCAGCAGGTCCCATGAGGTGTCCTTTTGCAGTGCCATCATCAGAGGAGAGAAGCTGGAAACTAGTCAGTCTGGAAGCAGCACAGTGCCCATGAGCCATTCCAGTGGAGTCCACAGTGAGTGTGGGCTGTTGCCTGAGTCAAACTGGGATGCGGTAGCTGTCCTTATTGTCAGTGTGTGTGTGTCCTTTGCTTCCTGGGTCTCCACAGACATCTGGCTGGACACAAGTGGTAGAGACGTAATCATCTCTTGGGGGTCAGGGAGATGACTCAGTTAGCAAAGTGCTTCCCTTGTAAGCACCATGACCTGAGTTGAACTCTCAGAACCCACATTAAAAGTGCCAGGAGCAGTGGTGTGTTCTTGTAATTCAGTGCATGGGGAGGCCGGAGAAGCAGGCCTCTGGGGCTCACAAGCCTAGCTTGGAGAGCTAGACTCAAGGTCTAGTGACTTGGAGAGTTCCAGGCCAAGAAGAGACCTTGTCTCAAAAAACAAAAGGTGGGGGGAATTATGCCTGAGGAACAACATCCAAATACTCCCCCTGATGTACACACGCACACACAGAGACTCATACAAGCACACACACACACACACACACACACACACACACACACACACACACACACACACAATCTTCCGTAAGTGGCATAAACCATTAGAACACCACACACACAAGGCAAGGCCTAACAGACAAACAGGAAGCTGATAAAAATGGCCACTTGCTCCCAGCAGCTCAACCAGCTTGAGAGGGAGGTGTTTTCCTGTCATTTGTGAGGCTGGAGCATACCCTGCGCTTAGGAACAGTTGTCCTGGGTGGTGCATCACCTCCACAGGTAACTGCCCTAAAAAGCGCAGGACTCAGCTCAGCCTAACAGATCCTTAGTCCTCTGAAACCATTTGTAGCTCAGGGTGGTGTCT
Source organism: Rattus rattus (assembly GCF_011064425.1). Taxonomy (NCBI): domain Eukaryota; kingdom Metazoa; phylum Chordata; class Mammalia; order Rodentia; family Muridae; genus Rattus; species Rattus rattus. The sequence continues at coordinate 61,109,954 of NC_046163.1, read as the reverse complement.
GTGTGCAGTGGGATGCCAGTGTTAAGGTTTTCCTGAACCTGTTTCTCCCAAGTTTTCAAAGGGATGACTGTTACATGTGACGTGATGCTGTGGACTGCACCCAGAATTCCTGTGCCCCAACGTTCCAGGACAAAGAAACCTAGTGTTCAGAAATGCACTTCTGAAGTAGCCCTCTCCCCTCCAACCACACCTTTGCCCAACCCCACAATCTTGGCCACCCTGTGAGGCAAACACTGCCACACATGGCCAGGGAAATGCAGACACAAGCCCTGAGTGTTCCTTCCTGCTTTGCCTCCATACTTGGGGGGGGCAGAGAAAAACATCCCACTATGTGCAACCTTGAATCAGCCAGTGTCAACCTGCATGCTTTTGAGCACGTCAACTCAGCTCTCCAGGCCTCGGATCCCTCATCTGTAAGGTGTGCATAGCTACCTCATGTCCAGCGCCTACCTCCTGAGGCTCTTAGAAGCTGCAAGATGCTCAACTTAAAGCACTTATATATCTGCCAGGGACACAGATGTCAACGCATACTGACTATTGTCACTGTTGTTGCTCAGGGCCCTGGTTATCTTCTATGGAGACCTGGTTGAGCTTTCTGGACATCAGGTACATTTGTGGCTCTATACCTCCCTACCACCGTTCCAATGACAAGGTCCAAAGCCTGGACGGTGCCACTTTAACAGGACTGTTCAAGCACAGGCCTTTTTATCCAACTAGATGACATGTTCTAAGCCTTTCGGGCAATAGGTTCCCCTGATAGCACATGAGCCCTCATGCAAAACAATGTTTCCTAATGCATGGCCTTATAGCAGAAGCTCGTCATGCTGAAATACAGTTGTCAAAACACTCGGATCTGTGATGTGGAATATGTGTGCCTCTTTATTAACACATCAAGGAAAGACCTACGGTCGCATCCGAGAATTCCCTAACTTGCAAGCACTGGTTAATAAAATGGCTTCTGGAAACACTGACAACTAGGACACATGGAAGCAGCTTACTCTCCGTTGGTGACAGGGCCACAGACAGACACTGCTGAGATGACCTTAGGCCAACTCCCTAGGTAAAGGAAAAGCTGAAATCCCTTAGACAGTCACAAACACAAACAGGAAACTCCTTGTCCCAGCTCAGCTCACAGACCTTTTAGGTTCCAGGGAGGCCCTTCCTCTGGAATGCAGTCTGAGAGCTCACGGGCTATTCATCCCGGTGACTTCAGGGCTGGGAAAGCTAAGCGCCTGGGTCTTTATTTATTTATTTTTTTAATGAGTGAATTTAGAAATTATGCCCTGTGCTATAAATTGACAAGACTCTTACATGATAGAAGCTAAAAACCTCTGTACAAGTGACTGGGACACGGGAGTGAGGTCACAGACGCCATCATGCAGCAGACTAGAGGAGTGGATGGCTTGAGTGTGTGTGTGTGTGCGTATGCTGGCGTGTGCGGGAGGGGCAGGGAGCGGGGGACTGCAGTAGTGTTTACTGAGTCATTCGGAAAGTGTCGGTCACCCATCCATCTCCTTGACAAGAGGAAGTTTTTCATGGGCAGAGTCCATGTTTTATTTATGTTTACGCAACTGGAATGATATTTTGAAAATATTAAACAGATGCATCTTTCATTCCTCTCTAATCGCGTTCCCAGAAGCCTTCTCATAATTACAGCTGGGCCTTGCCCCGGAGGAGAGGCATGGCACAAGGGAGGCCATGGGGGGAGGGGTTGACAGAGAAAGGCTGTCACCTGCCCCCAAGAGGCAGAGGACAGAGGACAAACAGCCCTGTCACTCTCACCTTTGGGAGATGGCTGAGGACAGCATCATGAATCTCCCTTCTTCGGGACTGAGCCTCAAAACGAGGTGGGGAAGTCCGAAGAGAGGAAAGAAACGGAGGTGTGCAAGGAGAACAAAGGGAAGAAGGTGAGAGAAGGGCGGGGCAGAGAGGACAGAAGGGGAGGGACAGTAGAGGGGGCTTGAAGTCCTGAGGCTGACAGCCTGAGCTAGAAGCCTGCTGCAGCGGTGTGGATCTGCAAACCCAGCCCTCCAGAGACAAGACAGAGAGACAGGAGGCAGAGCTAGGAGAATCCACTGCAAGTTTGAAGACCAGCTAGCTTAAGTACGCTGAGGTACCCAGCCTCACACAAGGTGGAAGGTGAGGACCAAATCCCAGAGGCTTGCCCTCTGACTTCCAAACATGCTTTGGTACTACGCACACAAAATAAGTAAGTAAAAAGAAAAAAATAACCTAGAATTAATATCCCAAATATTTACTAGAGAGGCTAAGCTTAACCCCAGCAGCAGATTGAGCCCAGGGGAGATAGATGTGGGGGTCTCTGAGCATCTACAAGTGCAGTGTGCAGCTTCAGCACCACATGAAAATCTACGGGCAGGAAGGAAGGCCTCCGGCGGGTCTGAGGGAGCTATGTCCCTCCGCCCTTCTGTGCCCCGTGACTGGCTCACAGTGCGCTTTAGACACCTGAGAGGATGAAGAACACAGGTAGAAGCAACTGACAGATGACAGAGGGTAGGGAAAACAGGGTCAAAGACACAACAGCTAGAAAAGGCAGGAGGGCCAGGGATGCTGGGCTGGCACAGGCTTGTAGAATCATCGCAACAGCGACGTCCACAGTGAAGACCCAAGCCAACAGCTTTCTCTTAAGAAAGCAGGAACTGGGGCCAGGGAGGTGGCTCAGTAAAGTACTTCCAATGAAAACATGAGGGCCAGAGTTTGGATTCTATGTGGACTCACACCCCTGTAACCTTAGCACGGGAGGGGCAGAGACAGGAGGATCCCTTAAATTCACTAGCCGGTAAACCTAGCCAAATGTTAAGTTCCAGGTTCAATGAGAGAAGCTGTCTTAACCAAGTTAGATGGAAAGTGGTAGAGAAGATATTAGATCCCTGGCCTCTGTGTGTAGACGCACAGGGGTGTACATCCTCTATATAACGTATACATATGTGTGCACATACAAGCATAACACACACATCACATACATGGCACACACATACAAACAACACAGGTATCACAAATACACATACCACATACATGGCACACAAACAACACATGTATCACATACACACACACCACATACACGGCACACAAACAACACATGTATCACATACACACACACCACATTCATCACACACACACACAAACAACACACACATATATATATCACATAAGTATGCACACACACACACACACACACACACACACACACAAATACAGACAAGAAAGCAGGAGCTGCGTGTGGTAGCACATGCCTCTAATCTCAGCACATGGGAAGCTGAAGCAGGAGGTTCATGAGTTCCAGTCATATTATATAGAATTATCCTACGGAAATAGTAGAATAAACAAATATGTTACTGAATCTACTCTTCATCTTAGAGATAATGCTATTCTCAAATAAGGTTATTTTTGTTTACACTGATATGGATTACTGTATACTGATACAGGTTTAAGGTTTTCACTGGTCTAAATCTTTGTATATTGATGTAAACTTTAAGATCAATTTTTGTTACAATGTACATCTGCATGTTTCAACTCATATATAGGTCATTTGAAAATGCAAGATTTAGTCCCAATCCTTTTAATAGCCGCTCTCACAAACTGTTAGGGATGGTAGAGAAATGCAAGTTAATGGTCAGACAATCAAACTCATGGTCATGCCAGACACTAGCCTGGGTCATCAGAGAAATATGCATCTTGGGTTGAACAGATAATAAAAGGCTAGAAACAAGCAATGTTTGCTTGTTCAGACAGGTTATGGATAGAGATGGTCTTCAAAACCCTCAGTCTCACAGAATACAGCATTTAAAGATGTTGTTTTACTAATCTAGGGCTTTCTTTGACATTGAGACGTGTCAGCTCCTGGCAGCAACCCTTTCAACTTGGAAGAAGTTGATGAGCATCAAAGGACCTCCACTTGGAGACAGCTTCATGGGCAAAGACAAAGCCCTAACTTCATCTTCAGACTAGATGCTGCCAGAGGGACCAAATGGACTCAGGGAAGTCGACTGCCGAGCTTTGCCAAGACAGGGTATTTCCTCCTTCACAAATGCTCTGTCCGATATTCCGGGCCTGAAAGCTCAAGATGGTGCTCCAATGTTTTAGACGGGGACAGTCCAGGCGGCCGACTGTCTCTGCCATTTCTGTAACTTCTGGAAGCCGAGCCCTACACTTCCTGAACACTTGGGCAATATTTATTCCTTCTCAGGTCTCTGATGGGCCTGAAGACTAGATACTCATAGTTGTTTAGGATTTAAGATGTTCGAGGTCTACAAAGCTGTTTGCAGGATGGTAATACATATTAGGATAGAAAAGTGATTTCGATACGGAACTCTGAACTCAGCAAGATAGGGCAGTTGATAGAACGCTTTGTCTAAGTTGCCCGGTGTGAACAGAGTGGACTTTGTGAATGTAACGCTTACCTAATAATTTTTATACGTGCTTCCTAACTGTTCCTAGTGTACGCTGTTCATTATTACATGAGAAAGAGACTTCATATTTAAACAAAAAAGGGGGAACTGTTGAGGTTTTGTCTGTTGCCATATTGTAATGCCAAATGCTGTATCCCAAAGTCTAGTTGCCTCAAAAAGAGAGAATTCTCACACATACCAGCTTTTGCTGTGCGAACCTTGCTCCTTAATTTTAAACTATTGGTTTGACTAAAGATGCCTGCAGCCTATGGCTGGGCAAAAGAGAAGTAGATAGGGCTTCCTTCTTGGGCTTGGGGTTGGAGGCAGAGACCAGGATAGAGAGGAGAAAGGAGAAGAGTGCATGAGGCAGGGAGATCGTGAGTGCATGGCCATGAGGGTCAGCCTGTTGGAGTAGGAATGGCCCAGGCAGAACATGGCAAGTGGTATCTCAGGGTTATTGACAGGGAAGAGGACAAAATGGCATAGAGGGTTGATATCTGCTCAGCTCTAGTGCTTTAAGGCTTATTATAAATATAAAGGTTTTGTGTCTTTTATTTGGGAACTAAATAATCGAAGGTACAGCAGAAACCCACAACAATAATAGACTACACAATGAGACCCCACCTCAAATGACAAAACAAACAACCCAGGAAAAACAAGAGGAAAGAGAAAGAAATGCATTTGGAGGGTGGGGGTGGACTTTCATCCAAAATGACTATTTTCAAAATGTGTCTTTAAGATCCATTAAAGCTCGGCTAATGAAGAATTGACTTCTACAGAAGCAGCCGCTTCTCTAGAGCTGCAGGATCAATAAAACTCGGCTGTACTTTGTCTCTCTCCCCTACAGACCTGCCCACATACAGATCTCCCCTTCTCCCCCCTACCCCAGGACCTGCCCAGAGGGATGACCCTCTAGGATGTCTAGCAAGGAGACTTCCTCTGCAGGGTCAGATGCCTCTGCATCAGCACTTTGATAAGAAGGCTGAGGGCCCCATGGGACAGCCAGCAAGTGTCAACCCTTTGGGCAAACACTTCCTTGTGTGCCACTCGTAGTCCGGAACTAGTGTCCTGAGCTCCAGTGTGGCATTCTTCTTGTGTGTCTCCATGACACATTCTCCACCACACGGCTGGCACCAGCCAGTGATTGTTCAACCTTCTACCAGCCAAGAGTAAAAGGAACCCAGGCATCCAAAGTAGGAGGGATATTCTCAGGTTCCCAGGCCTGGAGCATCCATTATGTGACCTGGCTTTAACACCCCTTCCTTCTTGTCTCCCCCCAAAGACAAGAAAGCCCTGTCATGTGCCAAGGTCTTTACTTAATGGAGTAAATGAACAAATGAATTCAAAACAAGAGAATCCCCAATAGCATCGTCATTTAATAGAATTTTGACATGGTGAGGGAAAAGTTAGAAAACCCATGACTCTTGGGCTGGGGGTGTAGCTCAGGGGTAGAATGCTTGGTTAGCATGTACAAAATTTGGCTTCTATCCCCAGCACTGCTAGAGTCAGACAGACAAGACAGACAGACCGACAGACACAGAGAATGACAGAGAGGCAGAGACAGAGAGAGATGGAAAGTGTCTTAGTCTTTTACTGCTGTGAATAGACATGATGATCGAGGCAACTCTTATAAGCCCACACCCACAGTGACACGCCTACTCCAACAAGGCCACACCTCCTAATAGTGCCACTCCCTGGGCCAACCATTATTCAAACCATGACATTCCACTCCCTGGTCCCCATAGGTTTGTTCAAATATGTGCCCATGGGGGCCACACCTAAACAGCATAATGCAAAATACATTTAGTCCAAAATCCAAAGTCACCATAGTAAATAATGTTAAAAGTCCAAAGTTCAAAGTCTCTGAGATTCATCCAATCACTTAACTGTAATCCCAAAGCAAGACAGGAAACCAGATGGGCAAACTCCATACTCTGTATCTCTGTGGCTGATGTCAAGGTAGCCTTCAGATCTCCAACTCTTTTTTCATCTGTGTTGACTTCAACAAACTTCTTTCTCCTGGGTTGGTTCCAGTTTCTATTAGCAGCTTTCCTCAGCAGATAACCCATGGCTCTGGCATCTCGAGCATCTTGCGGTCTCCAAGGCAACTTCAATGTTACAGCTTCTTGTTTCAATGTCTGGGATCCACACATGATCTTCTGGGCTCCTCCAAAGGGCTGGTGTCACTTCTCCAGCTCTGCCCTCTCTAGTACTTCAAGCTCAGGTCGATCCACTCCACTGATGCTGCTGTTCTTGGTGGTCATCTCACAGTACTGGCATCTGCTGCAACTAGGCTTCACCAATAGCCTCTCACAGAATCTCTTCATGGTGCCAAGCCTCAATTTCTTTGCATGACCCCCTCAGTCCTGGGACACCAATTGCAACTGAGGCTGCACCTTCACCAATGGCCTTCCATGACCTCTCCCAGTGCCAAGCTACTGTTCATGACCCCTTCATGCCTTCAAAACCAGTACCAACTGGGTGACTCGTACACATTACCAAGTACAGCTGCAGCTAGGCTATCTCCGGAACATAGCTTCTTTGTGCTCTCAGGAAACACTTGCCAGAAGATTTCACCTCAGTGATGCTGGTCTCTTCTTAATCACTGTTAATTTTTTAGCCCTGGCTCATCAGCATCGATTGTCCCAGTAGTCCCTTTTATTCTGGACTCTAAAGCCAGAGTCACATGGCCAAAGTTGCAGAGTTCTGCTGCTTGCAGGAACTAAAATATGATCCCCTTGTTCTATTACACTATCACTGGCTTCCTCTTTTCTAATTCCTTCACTGCCTAAGCTTGGCTGTCCTGGATCTTGCTCTGTAGATTAACCTTGAACTCAAGAGATCTGCATGCATGTCTCTTTGGATTAAAGATGTATACCACCATGCCTGGATCTAAATTTAGCTGGGTAGGATCTTGCCCCAAAGACCCACTCCCTTAATCTGGTATCTCTTAGAACACAGGATTCAGCTCTATTTCACTTCCTCATGCCCCTTTAATACTCAAACCATGTATTTTGTTTTCCTTTCTAAGCTTGCTATGCTTGTTCAAATGCTCTTCATGAGACTTGACCATAGGACAAAGTCTCTGCGGGGTTTTTGTTTGTTTGTTTGTTTTGTTTTGTTTTTTTGTTTTTTGACACTTCCTTTATCATTGCAATTATCACAAATCTCTTTACCTTAGCCTCAGGTAGACTCTTCAGACAAGGGCAAAAAGCATCCACCTTCTTCACCAAAATAACACAAAACCAGTTTCTATGCCACATACTGAAACTGTTCTCCTCTGAAACTTCTTGGGCCAGGTCTATACAATTCAAATCACTCACAGCAACAAAGTCTTCCATATTTCTCCTAGGATAGCCCATTAAGCCCCATTTAAAGCATTCCACGGCTTTCCAAATCCTAAGTACCAAAATCCACATTTTTCCAGACAAGAGAATGGTCAGGCCTATCATGGCAATACCCCACTCCTGGTACCAACTTCTGTCTTAGGGTTTTACTGCTATGAACAGATACCATGACCAAGGCAACTCTTAAAAGAACAACATTTAATTGGGGCCGGCTTACAGATTCAGAGGTTTGGTCCATTATCATCAAGACAGGAACATGGCAGCATCTAGGCAGACATGGGGCAGGTGGAGCTGAGAGTTCTGTCTTCATCTAAAGGCTGCTAGTGGAAGACTGATTTCCAGGTAGCTAGGGTGAGGGTCTTAAGCTCACGGTGACATACCTACTCCAACAAGGCCACATCTCCTAATAGTGCTACTCCCTTGGCTAAATATATTTAAACCATGACAGAAAGTGACAGAGAGACAGAGAGGAGAAACAGCTCTCAAACAAATACATTGCAAGGACAGAGTGCTAACTTTTGGAAATTATGGTTAATCTATAAAGTTCTAAGGCAAGACAACTAAACCATAGCAAGCTTTGTTACCTCTTCTAAACCAGATTCTCTGACTTCACACATGCCACACAGAGAACCAGAGAAAGGACTTCCCTTTGATATCACTCCAATATGATTGTGACCTCACCACTTGGGGCCATGAGGCTGTCAGAGCTTGTGGAGAAAGGTCCCAGATTCTGAGGTGTTTCTGTACTATGCTATCCTGTTTCCAATAACTCAGCCAGGGGACAAGGCCATGGTGAGCCCCTAGCCAGCCTACAGACAGTCTCACACATTTGGAAACAAGCATAACCCTACCAGGCCAAGCATGAGGAGTAGAGTCCTCACCTGCTTGCTTCTCTTGGGTAGAGTGCCAGCTGCAGAGGCCTGCCACATGGAGTTGCTGTGCAAAGATTCAGTAAGGTGTCATATTCATATGTAAGGTCTCTTTTGTTACACATCCTCGTCATTCAGAAAATACCAGTTAGATGAAATGCATATCTTATTTTCAGTTTTTTTGGAGGTACTCCTAATTGAACCCAGGTCCTCAAGCAGGCTGGGAAAGTACTCTTCCACTAAGCTATGCTACTAGCTGGTTTTTACTTTTTATTTTGAGATAAGATCTTACTAAAGTAGTCCAGGCTGGCCTTGAACTCGCTCTGCATCCCAGACGGGACTTGAACTTGCTATCTTATCTCAGCCTTCTGGTCAGCTGAGGGTGTAGGGCAGTACCATCAGGGTTACCTAAACTAAATCTTGAGGGGACAGTACTGCTGGTGACATCCATACACCCCTTGAACCTCTCTGTAGGTTGTGAAAACCCAACAAAATCATGGTCTCTGTATTCACCAAGCTTCTCCCAAGTCTCACTCTGTCCCCTGATCCTGACCACAGGGACATGCGCAGTGCTCAGTGGCCACACGCAGACTCAGCTGACTGCCAGGACCAGATGCTGCCAGCTGCACTTGGGGCTGTTTCGTTCCTTGTCCAGTGGCCAGCTGGTTCCTCGGGATCATGGAGACATCAGGTACTCAGGGGCAGAGTTGGCTCTCTGGTGGAGGCAAGCCCCGGTCTAGAGACAGAACACCTAATGCTGTTCCCAAGGTAATTTTGGCCTGGTGTTGGCTAACCCATCTTGCCTTGGACAGCTCCATGGTGGCAAGAAAGCAGTGATCAAGCACTGTGCTCCATCCTGAGCACTGGTTCTAAGCTGCCCAACGTTTACTTCCCTTTGCTAGGACTCGGTTTACCTCCCCTTTTCTGGCACTTTCCTTCACATCCAGCCAAGTACCCACCGTGGTGAACACCTCAGTGCCACCGTGGATATAAAGACGAGGAGGAGAGGATTCTATGTTTGGTTGTTGTGTGGTACCAGGCCACACAAACCCAGCCACAGGCCAAGGGAAGCTTCCACCACTGAGCTACATCTCCAGTGCTCAGGCTGGCATTGAACTCATAAACCAGATGCCGGGATTGTAGTTATGTATTGCCGTGTCTGGCTCAGAAAAGGTGTTGTATTTAATCCAATTCAGTGTTTGGACTCAGAGAGAAGGCAGCACAATTCACATGCAGGTAAAAAAAAAAAATCAGATTATTAATGACCGTCATCCTTTACCTGTATGATCCTATTCTGGATCAATAATGTATAAGGATATGACCTTAAGCTGTTTGCTTTGACTTCACAGTCTATGACCCCACTATAATAAATCTCTGCCAAGCACTGATTGCCCTGTCTTTGCCCACAGACTCAGCATCCTCTTCCTGAAGTTGTAAGTTTCTCTGGTGCTTCACCTACGTGTGACTATTGTGCTTCTGTTTACCAGCCACCATGTACACCTTTCTCTTTCAGCTCCGGAAGGGGTCAACTACTTATTTAGAGCCTCATCCCTTAAGCCCCCACTTCCAGGCCTTTCCTTTGTGTGGAGCACTGCAAACTCATTTCCTGGATGCATGCACGTGTGCATGCATGGAGAGCTGGCTCACGGGTAGATGGATGGATGGATGGATGGACAGCAGGATAGATGAACAAGGTGTGTGTGTGGCGGGACAGTGCTCTTCCTTGTGTGTGCTACTACACCTTCCTCTCGTTTCTTCGGGACAACGGCCCACATCCATCCTCATTATCACACTCATTTGATTACTAAGCACATTGTCAGTGGGAGTTCTCGAAATTTCTCTACTGCTGCTATTACATGAAAAGCTCACACAGCAGCACCGGAAGGCAATGAAGGGCCGGCAACTTGAGAGGTTATATTTCTGATTGAGGCACAATCCACTTGTCACTCTGTTCTCACTTCCTATTTAAGTTTTCTGTTGGGAAAGGCCCCAGCTGTTCCTCCTCTTACCTGCTCGACGCACTTCCCAGGTCCTACAGAAACACCCCTCACCTTTCCAGAGACCCCCCAGCCCCCTTACCTCGCCTATCCTCATCAAACTTAAATCGTAACCCAGGAGGCTCAGAAAGCAGCAGGTGAGGAGATACAGGCCACAGGAAGGGGACACAAAGCAGGGAAGCAGACAGAAAAGGAGAGTCTGCCAGTGAGCGCGCCCGTTCGTCCTGCTTGCTGCTTTTAACTTCCTCGCACTCCTGGCATTAACAGAAACAAAACTGCAAGCCCCCAGCCTCACGCTGCTAATGTACAGTTAGCGCCCCAGGCAACAGGAGCCACGGAGTTCAAGTACAGTGGAGACAAATTCGAGTAAACAGACCGTGGACACGATTGATTGCAACGCTGAGTCTCGTGGTACCGCTCACCGCATCTGTTGGGTTTCCTGTAAAACATTGGGAGTCTTGTGGTGGGATGGCCCCATGGAACCCTCTAGGTCCTCCGTGTCACAGTTCCTCCCTGTCATGTATAAAAGACAGAAGGGTAGCCTAGCCAAAGGAATGAACGAGAAGTGCTGACCACTGGGGAGTAGGGACTGTTGTTCCCGTACAGGGATGCTGGTTCCAACAGACTCCTGGACCGTCCATGCCGACGCCTTTGTCCACCTCTCACTGCTGTAACCCTGACAGAGGTGCAGCAGCTGTCCCACCTCCACATCAGATTTGTACTATGGTCCCTGGTGATGGCAATCCTGCTAACTGCTCAGAGTGGTGACAAATGCCACTGATCCAAAGGACAAGAGTCAACGACCTCCAGATCCCCGTGGCCCCCTGGGAGTATACAATGTGCTTCCAGCATCACAGGGGCTGGCTTTTCACCACATGCTCGTTTCTCTTCACCACAGAAGTCCCCACTGCAAGTGTTGTTCCCTTTTCTCTCTATTCTTTCTATTCCGAGCCAGCTGGAGGACCCCGTGTGCCAACGAAGCTTCACCACTTCCAGCAAAAACTTAGATGAACCTGTGTCCTCGTGCGGTTGGAGCTGAGCGCGATTAAGGGCCCCTGAAAAGCAAGCAGAAGCCTGGCTCTCGGATTCCAGTTACGTCATGCCTTCTTCTGTCTTTTCTGACGGGTGTCTCCCATCATTCCTGATGCCCCCAATTCTACGCTCACCACAGGGCAAACGTGGTTTGTGGGGCCTGAGACTCAAACTGCGATCATCCACATGAGTTTACATGCTGGATGAGGCCTCACCTCACACAACACCATGTTCCTCTCTAAGGAGGCTGGGAAGTTTCTCTTTGCCCCCACAAGAGGACTCACGCTGAGGACCTTGTGATTCTGATTGCTGAGACCAACCCAGAGACGCCAAAGAAGCGATGAGATTTCTTTGGTCTTAGTCCAAGAAGTTATCATCCTTTTGTGCACTACCGGGCAGCACTGAAATGCCCAGGTTGGCCTGAACGATACTCAGAAACACAGGCCAACTGCTGACGGGTGAGACGGCAAGCCGGTCTTCCCTTCAGTCGTAAAGGGCTATTTTGACATGTCTGCGTCCCAGCCTGATCCCCTGACCAGGCTTCATGGAATTGCAACGTGGCTGTTGAGCAGGGCTTCCTGTGTAGAGACAGCTTTGTGTCCGGGGAACCAGTCATGGGTGGCTACATAGGTGGTTACAAACACCTCCCCATCCCACCCCACCCCCATATTCTGCAGCTTCTGAACTCTAGTCCTCCTGGGGAAATGGAACTTGGTAAATGAAACAACGGTCAGGGTGGTGTGTCAGAAACACTCTGTAAGGACATAAAATACAAAAGATGTGCTTCATAAAATATTTGCAGGGTGCTATTAGGAAGCACGGCGAGGCTACCTCAAAGCAACTTGTTTTATATGTGCTCACGCACGTACGTATCTACAGAAAACTTTACAATATATGTAAAAAATGGTGTCTCTGTATTCAGACACGGCACCTAAATTCCGACAAGCATCAATGTGATTAAATTACTTCAGAGAGCTCCCTTGCAAAAGTCGGGTGAGTATTTATTGCCACTGGTGCCTGCAACAATTTCCAGACATGAGCACTACCTAACACCAGCCTTGCTAGTTCACTGCCTGGACACAGATAAAGTTCCTTAGCTCTGACCACTTAAACCCAAGGCCGTTAGTTCGCTTTAATGCTGTAATTTGGACTCCAGACTTTTAAAAACACGCAGCCTGGCCACTGAAACACGAAGGAGTGCTTTGCAGATGCTCTGCCGTCTTGGGTAATGGAGCTCAGTCATGGAAGACAGGTGCCCCACAGACAACCCTTTCCTTCAGCGCTGTAACAGGGGGCTAGAATCTAAGACGAAAACGTCCTCCTGAGCCTCAAGTCCATTTCTTGTTCTGAATACTGAACCTCCCTCCATGTACACAGGTGCTAGGGATGATGGAGCCATTTCAGGAGAGCCTCATAGAGGCCATGAAACATTCCAGCTCGATGTCCACCTGTGACCATGGAGTGGATGCTGCTAACTGCCGACCACAGCTGTCTATGCTGACCTGGGGGTAGGAGCAGGCTCAGAATCACATACGAGACGATCAGCCAATTGCTTTCCTTGCCACCTCCCTCCCTAACCTCGAACAGCCTTCCTTCCTTGTCTCAGGTCCTTCCTCCCCATCTCCCTCCTTCCCTTGTCTTCCTAGGTCCTGACTATAACCTCAAATGGCTTGCACACACACACAGCTTCCTGAGAGGTGACGCTTGGGATGGGTGATATCGCACCATCCATTCTGAGTCGATCTCTCTCTGCCTGTTTCCACCCCTTCCCTGTAAACTGGGGGAAATGAACACCTCCTTCAAGGGTAAGCATCAGGACCCAACCAGATCAAGCACAGGAAACACACAGATGAGCGCGTGCAACTCTATCAATCTTAAAAAAGCATTCCAAAACACATTAAAGTGAAATTAGCACTTCTGTCGAATGTGATAAATCCAACATCTGATCACCTCTCCCTCCCCAACATTCCAGAAAGGAGAAGAAACTCTGAAGACATGTGAATAAAGGACCCGGCGGAAGTCAGAAAGGTGTTAGTAAGATGGCCAGAACATGGCAGAAGCCCCCAGATCTGGGGACACTGGCGGCAGCAGCGGGTTCTACAGAGGTGAGGAGGTAGAGACGGGAGCTGGAAAGAGAGAGGCAAGATGAGATGTGTAAGGAGCAATTAGTCTGCTGGCTGTGGCCTCCTGGTGACCTCCCCATCGCAGTGTGGGAGGAGAGGAGATCTTTTTAGAAGCTCCAGACTTGGAAAAAATAGCTTCAGAGAAAACACCTCTAGATGGAGACAGTCAGGGGCTACCGCCATCTGCCCTCAGTGACGTCTAAATCCCAGCTCGACCCATTTCAGGGATGCCGAGGAATGGACGAGCCCCAGCTCATGATCCAGAGCTGCCCTGCTTGCCTCAGACCTGCCTACAGCCAAGGGAGTTCCAAACTTGAATCAAAGTGTGTGGGCTGCAGTGATGGCGCAATCACTAGAACACACGACAGCCCAGGCATGAGGACGAGAATGTGGGCCCCCAGTACCCACATAAAAGCCAGGTGGACTCCACAGGTTTCTATGACCCCAGCACTCAAGAAGCCACAACTGAGATGCCTGGACACCCTGATTGGCTAGACTAGCAGAATTGGTGAGAGACCCTGACTCGGTAAATAACATGGCCAAGGAAGATGCCTGATGTCAACCTCTGGTCTTCAAACATAAGGGTGCACAAGCATGTGCACATCGGCATACATGTGCCCACACACATGACCAATCACACAAATAAATGCATAAACAATGGGGAAAGAAGAAAGAGAGCAGAGCCTGAAGCAACAGGCACAGGGCCAACATGGGGCTATACATTATAGCTCTGAGTATACATTATAGCTGTCAGTCATTTATTTTTATGGGACTCCCCAGTGTATGAACAAGTGGGTCTCCGATGATTCCTGTGCCTTCTTTTGGGGGCTCTTTTTTTCTTCTCTTGGTTTGCTTTGTCCAATTTCAGTGTGGGTGGTTTTTGTTTTGTTTTGTTTTATCTTATTGTACTTTATTGTGTTATATTTCCATGCCATCCCTTAGAAGTTTGTTTTTAATGAGAGACAGAAAGGGAGTGTTTCTGGACAGGAGGGGGTTGGTGAGAAACTGGAGGAGTAGAGGGGGGCAACCACAGTCGGGGTACATTGTATGAGAAAAGAATCTATTTTCAATGACAGAGGGAAAGAAACTGTGAAGTATGAAATAATTCAGAAAGAAAATATTCCAATAACCCTCTGAGACACATAAGACTACATACACCACACCCATCCACGGAACTTTAAAAGGGACAATGTGTTATAGGTAGTAGCTGGAAAGCCTGGAGGAAGTTTTTGAAATCTCCCTTAGGGGAGAATAATAAAGACACACAGACAGACAGACAAACAGACAGACAGACAAAATGGAGAGAAAGATAGATGAGAGCATTTAAAGATCAGCCTAGGAGTTCTAGCATCTTCCTGAAGGAAATCCAGAGAGAGAGAGAGAGAGAGAGAGAGAGAGAATGAATGAATGAATATCAAAGGAGCAATGCAAGAAATGTTCCCTGAACTCAAAGACAAGGGTTTTCAAACTGACGAGGCCACCATACATGAATAGACCTCCTTGAAGCATACAATGTTGGGACAATTCAGAGAGCTGGAGTGAAGAAAGATTTTAAGCTTCATAGAAAGGTAGAGGTGGCCATGTGAGAGGGCAGAGCTCACATGTAATATTAGGAATCGGGGACAACACTTAACAGAGACTACAACTCACAGATTCTAGGGTGATACCTTCAAACTTCTGAGGTCAATTAAGCTTAACTTAGACTTTACCAAGCTGCTGGGTCAACCACGTGAAGGTTGAAGGGAAAACTACATCTCCACAGTCACCTCTCAGACTATTCACCCCTTTGCTCACAGGACGGATTTTTTTAAAAAGGTTCTCAATTAAAATCTGTGTGCATCCCGAGAAATGGGCAGATGGCAATTCCGGGTTCAGCAATGTCGGATCCAGTCAAATATCCAGGGAAGAAAACCCATACACAAGCCAGAGGGAATCAAGACTGCGACCAGGAAGGGACAGGGAGGACAGCTCTAGGGGGAATATGGGAGTTGAAAGATTACCGGCTGTATCTGTCCATGTGAAAAGGGGTATCAAAAAAAACGAGGGGTTGAGATGTAGGTCGATAAGACCACATGCCTAGCATGTGTGGCCAATCCCCAGAAATGAAAGACAGAAAGACAAATGGATGGATGAATGGGCAGAAGAAAGGAGGAGGAGGAGGGAGGAGGGAGAGGGAGGGGGAGGAGGAGGAGAGGGAGGAGGAGAAATATATCTATATCTCTTGCCTCAGCAGGCACTTACAAATTACTATAAACAACCAATTTAAACAAACGCTGGGAAACAACTACCTTGAAAGGAGACTACCTTGAGAGAAGAATATCACTGAATTCTATATTTTGAAATATATAGGTAGTTCTTAATATTTCTAATATCCGATATTATAGGGCAAGTGCCAGTCTAAGCTACCCAGCTATAGGAGAGGCATGAGCATGGAAGCGGCTCCGTCTGAGGTGTACGTGGGAGCAGGCCTGGGAGAAGCAATGTAGGAACTACCCTTTCCCACACTGAACTCAACCCAGAGGCCACGGATCTGTTGCAAGTCTTGCTCGTGCCTTATGTACAGGTGAGCATTTAGAAATGGGCCCACAGATGTGAAGGTATCTGCTTCTTCACATGACAGCCACTTACTGATGGGCACAGAGAGCCTTAGCCTGCCTGTTCCTAGAGGACTTGTCAACTCCACCTGGTGAATGTTCTGTCTGCACTCAACCAAACTCAATGCTGACTTTGTCTCCCGGATGCCGACCGTGGTATAGGAGACATCCGATGGGTTCGAAGGTTAATTTGCTCATAGCTTGGAACTCTAGCACAACGTACACAGCTAAGAACACCCTCTGCAGAGCTTGCGGCCTGGTAAGGGCTGGCCACCGTGGTGGCATCAAAGCATGCTGTTACTAGCCTCCCAGGGGGCTTCCTCTGTCCCTCTTGCCCTTGCCACCCTGTTCTCTAGGCGGAAGTGAGGACGCCTTTCTTCAGAGCACTCTTCACATGGCACTGTCCTCAGTGTGCTTTCTGATCCAGCAGGACAGGAGCCCTGCCCCACAGTCCCCACAGCTCCCTCAGCGCTCACGCCGTGCATGAATGAATGGATGGATGACATTTCACAGAGCCTACCCACGGACGGCGTGAAGTGGATGAACCCTCCAACGTCTAAATTTAGCTCCAGGTGTGAGGGAGACTGTAAGGATCCTAGTAGTGAGCTCCTGAAGTGGGAGGTGGGTAGGAAATGAAAGCTCCCGCCACCGCCACCCCATGTTAATAGCAGAGCCTCTCTCAGGCAGCCTTAGCGCCACGGGAGTGAGCCATCTGCTCAGAAGACAGCAATTAGGCCACAGCAGCCCGGGAGCCCAGAGCCACGTGCCTGCAGCTGTGAGCTGCGTACAAATCCGACCCTCCATTCCTACCCCCTCTCTCGCTAGCCTCACTTACACATTTACTACTACATAGTTGGCAGAGTCATTGCTCAGGGTGGCTTTTGTCCCCAAGAGAAAAAGCTAACTTTTTTTAGCATAAACAAAAGCAAAAACAAAAGCAGACTGGAGTGAGTAAACAAGGCCAGAGCATACCAAATGCCTCAAGGAAGCCATTGGGAGGCCGTGTGCAAAGCCATCCAGCTTCTGGGCCGAGCCTCTTCCTTGGATCTGCTTCACTTGCGGTCTCCTCGCTCCTAGGGAATGCTTGAACTATTTTTCCCTTCTTTAGAAAGGTGAGTGGAAATAGGAAATTTACCCAGAACAGACAGTCCCATGCAGGCGGATGTAAAACTCCAGCCTTGACTGGGCTGGAAACACACATTGGTGTCAAGCAGTGACGTCCGTGCACACACAGGCAGAAATAGAGGGATGGATTAACCACGGCTTCACAAAGCCATTCGGTCTCTTTCAAGACAGGTTAGTGCTCTGGAAACAGTAAAGGGGCATCCTGAGGTGTGACACCGAGAGCCAGACAGGCTCAGAGGGTTATGAGGGGCCTCTGCTCTGAAATCAGATCCACTACCAGTAAGCAAACTGCTGGGGTGGGGGTGGGGAGAGCCATAGGAGGAGAAAGGCTGAGGCTGGAGAGAGGCACAGTGGACACTGCAGAGGGCTCGGCAGCTATGATCTGAGTTTACTTCCACTACTGGAACCAACAGTAAAGAGCACCAGCAAATAGGGGCTGGAACCACAGATGTCTTAGTCCGTCCTGTGTTGATATTAACAGACTGCTACACAGGAGGGAATTGAGTGAGAGAGAAAGAGAGAGAGAGAGAGAGAGAGGAAACAGAGAGACAGACAGAGACAGACAGAGACAAACAGAGATACCAGAGAGAGACAGACAGAGAGATAGACAGAGACAGACAGACAGAGACAAAGACAGACAGAGACAGACAGAGACAGAGAGACAGATAGAGACAGAGAACAGAGACAGACAGACAGAGACAGAGAGACAGAGACAGACAGACAGAAACAGAGAGACAGATAGAGACAGACAGACAGACAGACAGACAGAAACAGAGAGACAGACAGATTGATTTTGTCTCTTACAGTTCTGATGGAGGCAAAGCTGAAGTCCAAAGGCAAGTCTGTGAAAACATCCTTGTTGCACAATCCCATGGCAGAAAGAAGGGCATGAGAGCAGGAAAGAGGGGCCCTCTATTCACAACTGACCCACTCCCAAGATAATGCCGTAACAGTAGGAACCTCATGACTTCATCACCTCATATTAAGTCCCAGCTTGCAATGCTGTTACATCAGAGATTAAGTTTCAAACGCAGGAAGTTGAGGGGTGGGGCATATACAAACAATACCAACGATTCCATTTGCAGGAAGGAGAGTGGGTTGGAGGGATGCTACCGACGGGTAAAAAACTACTGAGAGGTGTGTCCGGTGGTCCAGGAGCAACTGATTGAGAGCCTGGGTGAGGACTCATGAGGACTGAATGGTGTGTAGAGACTGAGGAAGAGGAAGTGAACGGCCATGACACTGGTGGAGAACTGCTTAGGTTGAGGCAAGGCAACACACACACTACCGAGATGAGGAGAATGTGGGGAGAAGCAATTGGAAGAGAGAGTATAACTCCATCTAGACAAGCTGAGATTTGGTAGGGAGGTGGGGGGAAGGGGCCGACAACATGGTGAATGTGTCCACAGGCAAGTGTCTTCCTTAGGGCTTTAATGGTCTGACGAGATACCACAACCAGAGCAACTCTCATATGGGGATAACATTCCACTGAGGCTGGCTCACAGAGTCAGAGGTTTAGTCCACTGTCATCCTGGCGGTAAGCATGGCGCTGTCCAGCCCAAGACACTGAGCTGAGAGTTCTGCATCGTGATCCAACTGCAGCCAGGGAAGGTCTGGTACCTCAGGAGGCTAGGAGGAAACCCTCTGTTCACTCGCACTGTGACACACTTCGTCCAAGGCCACATCTGCTCTAATAAGGCCACACCCCCTGATAGTGCCACTCCCTGGGCCTAGCACATTCAAACCATCACAGGCAGCCACAGTTCCTCGTCAGAGCCAGAAAGGAATACAAAGGAGAAAACATCCAACTCTAAGGGTGATTGAAAACAGGGTAGATGAGGTCATGAAGGACACTGAAGTGGACTGAGACAGAATGGAGTGTAGGTCTCTGAGGGTAAAGTAGGGATGGTTAGCAGAAGAAAGGGCAGAAGAGAGAAATAGCCAAGCACTGTGGCAGAGAGAGGGCTAGAAGTCAACTCCTTCTAAGCCTGGGAAAGAAAAGAACTCACAAGACCCACCACACACTCAGATCTGCTGTTCACACGTCTTCGGAGGTGACATTTACCAGGATAATTTCAGTGGTGTGGTGGGGGTGGTACCAGATTGCTGTGGGTTGAGCAGTTAAGTTGGAGACGAGGGAAGAGACTAAATGTGAACGGTATCTCCAGGAATCTCCGGGGAGGGGAAACCATAGAAAGCCAGGATCAAAAGGGGGTTCTGTGAGGAGAGGAGCTGGGTACAAGCAGGGCATTGATCAGGTGGGACAGAGGGTATCATCATCCCAACCAATCATCTGCCCTCTAGCCTGTCCTGTCCTGGAAACTCTGTGGTCTTTCTATGGCTTGATCCCTTCCAGAGCTGAAGTGAGAGTCGGGCTAGCAGGGCACCAACACCAGCTATTCCCGAGGATCTCACCACTATCAAGTCTATAGCTCCTACATTCCGCAGCCTGCCCTCACAGTGGATGGTGACTCAGCCAAGGAGTCTGTAGAAAGCCCCTTGAGACTGCTGGGGATTCAGGCGCCATGAGTTGAACAAGCCCTGTGGATGGTGTGTCAGAGACCTTGCAAGATGCAGAAGCCTGTGCCACTCGCTACGTTCCAAAATTGGGCCAGCCCCAAGGCCTGCCCGTTATAACTGTCCTCACTCATCATAAGGACATTCTCAGCCGTCCTGAGGGAGGCAGGTGGCAATCTGTTCAGTCAACAGAGCTGAGACTTTCATTCCGCCAGCCCCCCTCTGACAGCTGCCCTTGAAGCTGTCTTTTTTAACTCTCCCTCACAAGAGATTGTAAAAAGGAGAGTACCACCGTCATCTTGCTCAAATTGCCTTCTCTGTAGTGGACCACACGCAGCCAAATCCTTGAAGAGCATCTGGCTTGTGCCTCACGCAGCCTGTGGGCTGGTCTATACCCTAAGAACAGACCTAATGTTGTCACAAGGCAATACATCCCTTCCCCTAAGAACCAGGGAGCCACAGCTATTTGCCACTTTGTCCCTTAGCACCGCTCAGCTCTGTGTCCTGCCTCCCAGACAGAAATCTAGGCTTTGGCTTCTCTGACCCTCTGCTGGGTCAAAGGGACCGGCCCTGGTAATGCTCGAGCAGGTGAGGGCTCTGCTTGAAGGGCTGACCCAGAGAAGCACTTACACAGCAGCTATGGTTAAAAACCCAGCCACCTTGTGTTTTAAAGAGAGACGGGAAAATGTCTCAGGAGAGCCACACCACTGTCAAAGGTAAACAAGGGCTGTCAACACTCAGTCCTTTAGGTGCCTGGTGGTATGGAAGTGACTTCGGTCTACATGTCAATGTCAAGCCTGAGGCAAGCGCTGGCAGCTGGCTCTCAGAGGTTCCAGGAAGACGGCATGGAGGGTCGGTCCTCCTGGGAGGGGCATGCACATGGCCCTTCTTAGTGCCATGACCTCACAGCCCGGGACATTAGGGAGGGAACGCACTAAGAGGCACCCGGTGAGAAAGAACACCAGGCCACCAGCCTCCTGGAAGAACAATTCTCCATTCCGCATTGTTTTAGAAATATAACAATGGCCCTGGCAAAACCGGTTTCTAAGAAAGGACAGTCGACCTCATACATCAATCAACCTGTGTGTGACACCCAAATCCTTGCTAATGTGGCTTGCATGTGGATGCTACCTGCTCTAAGAGAGGGGACGAAAGGGACTTTGATGGCTGAAATTTGTGTGTTTGAGTCACAGAGTCCGGAAGCCCCTCATTTTAATGTGTGAGCTGTAACAATCTGGTGCCGTTTGTTGTTGTGTCTATAAATTTCTTTATTAAACCCAAAGGTAAGGAGCACAGCAGAAGTACTTACTGGGCCTTCCTGGTACCCCTGCCTCCAGGAGTGTCTGTCATCCTGTCTGTCCTATTGCGGGAACCCAAAATGCCGAACCAGATGCCTGTCTGGGTACTTGGCAGGCCACAGGCGCTGCTGCAATTAGCAGGCTGGATCATGATTCAGCATGAGGTACAGGCAGCCTCCACCAGAGCATAGTGGACAGTTTAAAAATAGCAAAACTGAGCTGATCTTGCCAGCCGGGGCTACAGGAGAAGCAAGGCAGCTGCCGCCACCGGCAGAACCCGAAGCATCCCACCGCCCCTTTCGTCCCTCTTCCAGATGTGCCTCCCAGCTGGGTGGGAAGTAACAGGGAGTCAGTTCCCATCAAACTCCCCATGCAGAACACAAGATGCAAACGAGCTGGGAGGCCCTGGCCTACAGACAAAGCACTGAAACCTTCACAGGTCCAGGCTGACTGTACGAGAACAGTTTTGCTCTGGGCACAATAAGGACCCCACGCGCAGTGTTGCCTGCAGGGGGCGCTCTCAATTCACTAAGGGCAGGACCTCAGAGCATTTTAAGCTACCTGCCTCCCCCCCCCCGCACATCATTTGCCCCTCCCCCGCACATCATCTGCCCCTCCCCCGCACATCACCTGCCTCTCCCCCTCCCGTCTCCTCACCCACAGCCCCACATCCTTCTGCACTGTCATCAGTACCCTTCTCTTAGGAAAGTTAAATTACTTTCCTGGGCCTTCGAGTCACATAGAAAGCAGCCCAGGAGAACTCGTCTGCCGATCGCGTTGGGCGTGAACGTGACCCATGCCAAATCCAGAGGAGGGTAGCGCCCAGCACAAATGAGCTTTGCTCATCAACCTCCTAACCTTCCACAGCTCTTCAGAGTCAAGGCTGGGGTCTGCCCAGTGGACCAAAGCCTCCAGGAGACCACACCCAGACCACAGAGGGACCTCAGCGACCTCTTCTGGGTCTGGTTTTCACTCTAGCCATGTTCTCGGAGTCGCGGCATTTTCTAGATGAACCAGTATTGTCTTCAAGGCTGTTGCTTTCTTTAAAAATGTCCTCTCTACCCAATAACCCGAGAGGAGATTTAACACAACCGAGAGCTTTGCCATTTTTCTGAGGATGCCAGTATCGAATAGATGTCATTCGTCCCCAGATTAATCTGCAAAATTAACTAAATGATTCTAAAATTTATCCAGAAGAATAATTTCCTGGGACTGAAAACACTTTGGAAAAAAAAATAAGAGTAATGAGTGGGGATTTGCTCTATCAGATTTTAAAGGGTACGGGAGTAAAATAGGAAGGTGCCAACAATGGAGGAGACATCAAATCAATGGCGTATAATAGAAGGTTCAGAAGCCGACCCAAATATCTACACAACGTCAGTATGTTATGAAGGTCGTATTTCAAAATGGTGGAGAAAGGACAGACTATTCAATAAATACTGTTTCTACAACTAGCCAATCATTTAGACAGCAATAAACAATGCCCTACCTTCTCCCAGCGCTCACACATGAACTCCCAGATTGACTATATATCTAGAGATATAACAAATAGTAAAAACTACAGGCAGATATTTAATTAACCTTGGGTTGGCAACAAACTTCCAAGGCATGCCACCAAATGGCAGGAACGACACGGGCATAATGATGGCAGAACTTGAATTCACGTGACTACAGACAGATGGAAACCGTAAGAACACATAGGGTAAGGCTCCAGGGGCTGGATGTCTGAAAGCAGCTCTTCTGAGGAATGAGGGGAAGCAGCAGCAGGAGAAGTGACAAGGGCTGAGAGAGGTGGCTCAGCAGTTAACAGTGCTCGTTGATCAATTATGAGAACCTGAGCTCAGAACTCAGGACCCACAGGATGAGCTGGACATCCTGTGAACCATGTTACTCTAGTGCTGAGGCATGATGCCTTCTTCTGGCCACTGTGACACAGGAGCAATCACACACACACATACACACACACACACACACACACACACACGGACACATATATGAATACACACATACATGAATACATGCATATATGAACACACAGGCCCATGCTCATGAACACACAGCCATATACACCCACACATGAACACATAAATACACATATGAACACATACATGAACACATGTGAACACACCCATGTACATACAAACACACAGGAATACACACGGACACATACATGAATACACACACACATGAGTACATGCACATATGAACACACCCCCCCATGCTCATGAACACACAGCCATATACACCCACACATGAACACATACATACACATACATGAACACATACCCACACACACCCACTTATTTTTTTAGGAAAAAATTTGACAAGTAGAAGGAGTCAATAAACACACAGTGGGTCCTTGTGCTCCAGCGACGCCGGCCTTCCCTCAGATTCACAAACATTCTACCCTATCTCCGAATACAACTCTCTTCACCAGGAACACCCCCTCCTTGGTCTTCCCCAGTTTCAATCCATCAACTCTACCTGAAGCTCTTGATCACCCTCCACAGGCAGACCCCTCTCTTTTCTAATAAACACATCCAACACCAGGGAGATTTCCTCCTTGGCACTCTGAGTTTGTAGTACATATTTCTGAGTTTGGCAAGGTGCTTGTCTCTCTTACTGGATAAAACACCTCTGGTTTTGCCAGCTACGACAATAGAGTACCGCAAAAATCAAACATTTTATCCATAAGTTTAAGTGTTATAATAGATAAATTTGTATACGGTAACAAAAAACATGACATAGCGTTAGTAGCAAAGGTGGGTTTCAACATTATACATTAGGGAGAAAAATATGTAATAAAAAAATATAGGGGTTGGGGATTTAGCTCAGTGGTAGAGCACTTGCCTAGGAAGCTTAAGGCCCTGGGTTCGGTCCCCAGCTCAAAAAAAAAGAACAAAAAAAAAAAAAAAATATATATAAATCATATTTTAGAAGAATTGGGGCGGGACTTATTTTCTTAATTTTGTTTTTTAACAAGCATTTTCTAAAACATTCCAACAATAAGTACACGCTCAGACACGGAGTGGGGGTGGGGTCAAATTTCCTCTCTAACCTGCATCTCCCAGTGTGACTGCTGTAAGAGCCTCAGAGGCAAGCGCAGGAACCCAAGCAACAGAAACCAAGACTACAGGGCATCGTCGGAGACCAATCCTCCCACCAAAGCAAACGCTGAATATCCAAACACACCAGAAAAGCAAGATCTAGATTTAAAAATCACATTTGATCAGGATGATGGAGGACTTCAAAAAAGACATAAAGAACTCCCTTAGAGAAACGCAGGAAAACACAAATAAACAAGGAGAAGCCTATAGAGAGGAATCACAAAAATCCCTGGAAGAATTCCAGGAAAACACAATCAAACAGGTGAAGGAATTAAAAAATGGAAATAGAAGCAATAAAGAAAGCACAAAGGGAGACAGCCCTGGATATAGAAAACCAAAGGAAGAGACAAGGAGCCGTAGATACAAGCATCACCGACCTTTTTCCACTCCTCCGGCTTGATTCTTACCATAAGAACAGGAGCACAGCCCACTGCATAGGAGAACCTCTGTCCAACCTCCTCCAAGTCCCCTGTTCCCCACCTTCAAAAAAATCAAGACCAAATGTGTGAGCTAGACTCCTCAGAACGACGAAGATGGGATGTGCCTTGTGGTTTTCTTCGCATCTGCTCAGCATTTCGAGTTGTCCTCTCAAAGTATACATGTGGGCAGCTGGACCTGCCCAGGAAGATGGAGACGAGGGTTGAAGCCTCAACTGCAGAGATCAGTCTTGTGCGTGAGGCAAGCCAGAGCTAGGGAGGTAGAAGACAGGACTGCCAGAGGGCGGGAAATGGGACCCCTTACCCCAAGGGAGGTTCTCAAAGAAATGGAGGACACATTCAGGGATTGCTCAGGTGTCCCATGGTTCCATGCTGAGGACCGGCAGGTGGTGCACTTTGCTGGGACCTCCTTTCATGAGCATCAGGTCAGCCTTGATTGTCGGTAAGAAAACGAGTCTATGCACACACTGAAAGAGTTGCTCACAAACTTCCTTCAACAAAAAGGAAGGCTGCCCTGTGAAAGGCTTGCCAAGGACAAAGTTTGCATGGGCTGGGCAGGTCCGGTCTGTGCCGTTGAAAGTCAAACTCCAACCCCATTAAGACTCTCATCTGTGTCCTCAGCTTCTCTAGACCCCATGGCCCAACTTTAACCATGATGGATGGTTCCACCAAAGGGAACACAAAGTACGTTTTCCCTATGGCTAACCTGGCCTGCCCACTGTCCAGAAGGCTGCCTGAACGGGGAGACCAGCAGGCTACTTCCTTGAAACAGTCTGGACAACTTCCAAGTTCAGAGCATTTTTGCCCTCTTTCCTGGTGCCCAACGCTAGGAGTTTGGAAGTTCAAAGAATAACAGATTCTGTGGAAAGGACCACAAGCTCCCGTCTGCTGTCTTCCTCTGCCCTGCTCCTTCATAACACATCTCTTCTCCCTCCTCCTCTACAGTGTATTCCTCTTACTTAAGGAAAGCATAAAGTTAATATGAGTAACTGGTTATTAAATCTGCACAGACACAGCTCTGTAAGAAAAACATAATTGGACACCGTGACGATGCCAAGCAGGCTAACTCCTGTTGAAGCCGCACTCATGAAATAATGAAATTGCTGTCCCCAAAGTCACCAAGGGGCTCTAACACAAGGCTGTTCTAATCTTCCCCACCACCTTCTTTGCAGTGTCCTACTAGCGCCCAGCCCTCCTTGGCTCTCTTGTCCCCCGTTTAGGTTAAGCTGTGCTAGCCTGGATCCTCATTAAACTCCATGCATTACCTTGGTTTCCTGTCATGAGGGTGAGGCAGAGAAGGTTCAAGGATGCATTCAAATACATATGCTTGCTCAAAGAACGAGCTGGAGTTAGACCCCAGGGCCCTGACTCTCCCACAGTGCCCTTGAGGGTCTATGCAAGCTTCCTAGAGATGACTACTAAATCCTTACCCATAACCCAACTTCACCCTTTCATTTGAAAGTGCCAGAGGGAGCGTCTTCCTCCAAGTCTGAATAAAATGCTTTAGACAAACTCATCATCCACACAAGCTTCCTGCCTGCCTCTTAATTACAGTTAATAACCCCACTTCTGACTGATCCTGGACAAGACACCTCCGGCTGTGGCTGCTGACCTGGTTTTCACCTCGGTCCTCTTTTTTGCAGTCCTTCTTAGTGCATATGCCTCAACACCTTCAGGTCTTCATGACTTCCCTCCAGGGTAGCTGTCTCCAAGTCCCTGCTCCAGTCTGCCCTGCCCATGGTGGCAACCAGACTGACCACCCAGTCAGGGCTGCTCACTCTCCCCTGCCATGGCATGCTGGGGAATATGTGGGGAAGCAAGGCTGCTCATCTTGAGACAGCCAGAAAACAAGACAGGAGAGAGCATGGTCTTTAGTACCCTCATCGTGGGTGCACCAATAGCCTGACTTCCTCCCAGTAGGCTCCACTCTGAACATTCCTGGGCTTCACAACGGTGTCTCAGACTGGCACAACAGTGTCACAGGCTAGCACAACAGTGTCACAGGCTAGCACCTAAGCCTGTCACCCATGGACCTCTGGAGACACTTGTCCACAGCAAGGCCAGGGTAAGTCCCTCCCTGCCAGTGAACATGACCCATGCTTGTCCTTGCCGCACTTCTGTTTGCAGCCTCTGTCCTACAGCTGTCGGTTTATATCCCCCACTGCTAGAACCCCACAAATTTCTCATGGCCCAGCCTCAAAGTCACCTTTATCACGAACGTTTCCCTTGCCAAACAAGTCGGAGCCCATCTTTTCCACCCCTGAACCCCGAAGCACTTGGACTATGCATCCAGTATCACGTATGCCCGTGTTGAGTGGTAGAATTCCTTCCTGACTAAATATCTCAGCCCCATGGTGGCCTGTCTGAGAGACGTGGAATCTGACATACTACCGCCACACAGTAAACTCTCAGTGATCCTAACGTCAATCTGTGCAAGACGTAACCAAGGAACTGTCTCGTGTTTCTGTGATATCTCTCTGGCAAAGGCATTTTTAACATATATGGAGACGACTTCTACTGGGCAGAGGTCGTTAGTTGGTTTGCTAACATATGCTGATACCCATATCCCTGCCCCCATGGGGGACTGGTTCTGGGACCATTCCCCACCTAAACAGCAAAATCTGTGGCTGCTCAAGTTACTTATGAATATGGGCACCGTGTTTACATATAGCTTATGCAATCCTCCTGTATACT
The DNA here is from genome assembly GCF_011064425.1 of Rattus rattus. NCBI lineage: Eukaryota > Metazoa > Chordata > Mammalia > Rodentia > Muridae > Rattus > Rattus rattus. The sequence goes on along the minus strand of NC_046163.1, from coordinate 61,082,408 downwards.
TTAAATTATCTCCCTATTACTAGAAACGCCTAGTGCAGTTCAAGTGCTATGTAAACAGCTGTCACACTGTACCGCTTAGGGACAGTGACAAGAAAAAGTAAATAAAAATGTATACATGCTCAGTTGGGATACATTTTTTCCCTGAATATTTTCAACCTCTGACTGACTGAATCCGAGAGTGTGGAACTCCTGGTGGACTGCTTACAAACAGTTTCCAATCTCTCTTTGTTTTCACAATTCTAAGGTCTTGGGCGAGACAAGTAGCTCCCGAAATCCCCGCTAGTCATCTCAAGGTAAACTTGTCTCCCTTCACAAAAGCCGAGGCCACAGCATCACCTTCTAGACGCATCCAGCGATACCTCCTGGCTCAGAATCACTAACATCGCCGGGTGTGTGGTTGGAGATGGTGTCTACAGTGATGCTCTGAGCAGAAAGGGCCTGTCGCACCAACCAGCCTTGAGCCTGGCAGCTAACGACTCATGGCCATTGGCTAAGCCTCCGGAGGATCGAAGAACACTCCCAGGGCAGACAGAGAGATGAGGAGGTGGAGAAACAAGCCGAGAGTGACCTCCCCAAGGAGGTGGTGTGTGAAGGGCAAAGGTTTACTGACTTTACTCAGCAAAGCACTCCGGCCCAAATCTCCCCTAGAAGTAGGAGACACCTTCCAAACCCAGAGAGGGGCCTGCGTATTTGAGGGGAACGGAAAGTCACAATTTCCAGCTCATATGCATGTGGAACGCATTCCAGGAGATTGGGGGCAGGGAGGGGGTGGGGCAGATGACACACAGACTAGCTGGCTGGCATGTGTGGAGCTCATGTTCCTCCAGGCCCTGAGAGGAAGCTTCTCCTACGTTATTCCCCAGTTGTCTGAAGCAATGCTCTGAAGAAGTCCCCGCTGAGAGAGGTCATAGAGTCCCAGGGGCAGGTATGACATCACACACCATCATGTTCTCAGGTGACAATGGGAACACAATGCTTTAATACTTAAAACTCAAAAGGCCCGGGTTGGGAGGACGGACCTACATGGTAGAGACACTCATTAGGTTCCTAATATTCATAAAAGCACCCAGAAAAAAAAAAAGAGACAAACCCAACTTTCTTCTACTCAATGAAACCATCAGTTTATAGCACTGGAAACGGAGACATAATCACAGCCATAAACATGTAATGCTTCAATATGTCATCACAGCACGCTGAATTACAGAGATAGCGGAGACAAAAGCGTTGCTTTTGCCTGGTTATTGGAATATTTCTCATAGCGTCCACATTTTCAAGGAAAAGAAATATGAAGATGGGTATTTTCCACTCATCACTCTCCATCAGCTCAGGGTTCTGGAACCTGCCCGTCATTCATCTTCAACTCCCCCACCTTCCCAACAGTGCCTGGCACACAACAGGCTCCACGAAGGCCTGCAGACAGCCCCGCCTGTTCGAGACCCATCTACTCCTTCAGAGCCGATAGAGGTGCTGCTTGATGGCAGAGGGGACTTCTGAACTGCGGTCCTTACCACTGCCAGGGTGGGTCAGGACGAGGCTGAAAGAGCGGCCCTCTCTGCAGGATTTCTCAGCCAAAACCAGTTGCCTTCTTGCTGGACTGTCTTCTCCTAGGACACCCCATACCCTGTGTCAAAGGTAGTTATGCACAGCACCTCCAAAGAAAGCCCCCTTTTCCATTACTGAACCCACAGGAGGGTCTGCTGAGAGCTCTGAATTGGCCCTCTTCAGAGAAGTGCACACAGTGATGTTCACACCCGGTCACAAGCCACCTTAGGGGTGGTTTAGAGCCTGCAGAGTCTGGAGAGGCCATGAAAGAGTGGGATGTGTCAGCAGACTGAGACAGGCGCAAGAGCTAGACCACGCTAGACTCAGTCACCAGCCCCTCCAACAGTCTTCATGAGGCCCTTTGCTCACAAAAGGGCCTCGGGTCTGAGTTCCTGACTGTCAGAGTTACTGGCCGTGACGAGACGCCATGACCAAGGCGACTTACAGAAGAATTTACTGGTGGCTTATAGTTTCAGAGGGTTAGCGTTCATGACCATCGTGGCAGGGCCCGTGGCAGCAGGTACCTTACAGTGCAGCACAATCCAACGTAGCTACAAGAATCATTCAGATGCCCCGATTTCTCTTCAGGTGTATGCGTTGTGGGGGTATGGACCAGGAGTGGAGAAAGAGAAGGAAAAGGAGGAGGAAGAAGAGGAGGAGAAGAAAAAGGAAGGGGAAGAAGAGGAAAGCAGAAGGGGAAAATGCAAAGGGAGCGTCTGACTAGAGATAAGAAAATGCCCCACAGAAGGTAAATTCAAAACGACTTAAATGGACCATCAGAGGTGGCCTGCTATTACTCCAGCTATTAGCCCATCACCTCTCCTCAGGCTAAGTCCTCATAATAATTCAATATTTACCTGACCTGACCAAGGAGGGGCCCCCTGCATGGCCTAGGGAGCCACTTGCAATTGACTTTCAGTGTCCAGCAGCTGTAATCAAATAATGTGAGTGTCTAGCCGTCGGCTGATTAGGTTAGAGCAAACTCTGCGGCCCTATAATTTAAGAAACTGCAAATCTGAGCCTCCACACCTTGTCTGAACCCCACAGTCAGTGTCTGCATGCAGAGTCGATCTCAGGAAATGCTTGACGAGTAATTCAGAGATAATCTTGAATAGGTTGACGAATGCCCTGTAGCTTCCAACCAGCACCCCACACACAAGCACACACAGCTTCAGGTGAATACACCTTCGTTTGCGTTGATTCCTCTCCACACAGCCACTCTCTGTAGAACAAAGCTGGCACCCTCCACTTCCCAGAAGCCATCACAGATTCCCCTCGGTTGTGGTGAGAGCTCTGAGCCCTCCTGGCTGCTTTCTGTCAGAATTCATACTTTCCTTCCTTGGGAATCTGCTCAGAAGTGAACTGCTTCCCTCTGAATCCATCGTGAGAGCCTCAGCCCTCACTTCTGACTATACTTGGAGGCAGAACCCTTATAGAACAATTAAGGTTAAACAGAACCATAAAAGTGGGGCCCAACCCTGACAGGACTGAGTCCTTGTTAGAAGAGGCACCCAGAGAGATGTCTCTCCTGCCCTGCTTCCCTGCACTGCCCTGCACACACACCAAGGAAGGCCCAGGGTGAGACATAGCTGTCCACAAGCCAGAAAGGGAACCTTCACCAGCACCCACTGGCCAATGTCTTAGACATGTCCAGCCTCTAGAAAGGTAAGGCAAGGCAAGGCAAGGCAAGGCACATCTGCTGTTTAAGCTAACCAGACTGAGGTAGCTTGATATGTTCACCTGTGCTGACTTATCATCCCACATAGAAATGAGCCCCTCAAGGACCAGTGCTTATCTTACTCATATTTCTGGTCTCAGACCTACTGCAGTCCTTACACATAGTAAGCACTCAGTTAGATGCTCGGTGAATAAACGGGAGAGCAGATGAAGGTTAAAAACTGAAAAGAACCTCTCGTTCTGTGGACACAAGTCATGCTTGCACCTACATCAGTGTAAACAAAAACCCAGTGAACCCCAGGGCTGCCACTCCCAAGAGCAGCAAGTCTCAAATCCAAGCCAGATGCCAGCATCTCTCACGGTCCTTTCTGCACATTCACCTGCCCAATAGCTGTTGCTGCGCCTGACTTAGATGCTGGGAGTGGGGATGGAAAGAGGGAGACTTTATAAATAATAAAGAGGCCTAAGGGAGGTTACGTAGATAAAGGTTCTTGCTGCACAAGATAAATGACCCTGTGCTCAATCCCCAGAACCCATGCAGAGAACCAACTCCACAAACACATCTTCCACCTCCATACATGTGCGGTGGTATGCATGCACGGACACACCATGCACAGACACACTTTTTAAATGCTTCTTTCTGTTTTATTTACACAGCAGCAAGCTTTGCAGAGTCCTTTCACCCTCTGGTTAGGCTGCTGAAATTCCAGGGTCGCCCTGGGGAGATGACGCAGAGCAGAGTCGAGTGCCCTGCCCTCCAGGAGTGTGGGATCACTCTGTGGGGCCTGACAGCAGAGCCTGCTCTCTCCCTCATTCCTGCCTGCACTCATCGTTGGGAAGCACTGAGAACAGAATGTTCAGGGAAGTGAAGACAGACCAGCCGCAGACGCTACCTCTGAAGAGCTTAGTGGTAAAGATAACATAGGTGCTAGCTCAATTACTATATAACGGGTGCTCTTCTGGTGCTTCTTGTATGAAGTCATTTAACTGTCGTTAATAGTCCTGTGATGTGGTGCCATCCCATTTTATAGAAGAAGAAGATGAGACAGAGACAAGTCAGTTGCCCTACAAAGCCATTAAACACTTGAGCTGGAATTCCACTTAGCGGTGGAAGAATTGATGTCCCTGGGGCTCTTGTTCTTCGGGACTGTCTCAAACTGCCTGCCTTAGTTTCAGAGGGTTGGAGCCCATGGCCATCATGGTAGGGAACATGGCGGTAGGCAGGCACGGCACTGGAGCAGTAGCTAAGAGATCACATCCATCTTGGCCATCCATCTCAGCCAGGACAGAGAGAGCTCTAACTCAAAATGGCACCAGACTTTTAACTCCCCCTCCACGACACACCTCCTCCAGCAAGGCCACACCTCCTAATCCTTCTCAAACAGTTCTACCAATGGGGAAACAAGTATTCAAACGTAAGAGTCTACAGGGCTCGTTTTCATACCACCACACTGTCTAAACAAGATGAAGATGTTGTTTTAACCTTATCGTTGGGACCATTGTTGCGGCCATCTCACTTTAAGAAAGCTTATTTAGACTGACCCACAAACAGTACTTGGGGGGACAATCATTTCACTATGAATTCAAGGAACAATAGAAATGGCCTTGCTATAATCCTGTACATTTCCATGGGAGTTAGCTCATGCTGTATCACTCAGAACATGACCCAGTTTAGAGACATCAACACAGCAGGCACCAGAGAAAATGCCAAGTATTAGAAGGCCAAGGCATTTGGAGATGAGAGGTCCACGAACCATGGAGCACGGCAAAGGCAGAAACCAGTAGCCGGCTCAGCTTTTGATTAGAGTCTCTGGTACCCACACTGCATGCAGGGACCTGGGAAAGGCCAATTTTAACAGCAGCAGCAACAACAGACTCAGAGGAATCTGCCCCCGAGTGGGGCCACAGCCGAGGTGCAAAGACAGCTGGGGCAGAGATGAGGACATTTCTGGAGCTACTGAATACCAAAGTCTTCCTTCAGCTGGAGTAGGGAGTATTGTGTGAGCTCTGGGCACTCATCTCCATGTAAATGACAGCAGCAGCAGATTTCCAGCAAAGCCACTCTCAAGGGGATGGATAAATTCAGCTACCTCATAAAACCACACAAGACCCTCTGCTATCAAATCAAAGCCTAAGGATCAGGGTGTGTGTGAAAGAACTCTTTCTCAAATCAGACAGGGGATTCTAGGAGCCCTCTCTCGGTCAAGGTCTGAGGAGCAGAGCAGAAGCATCGGTGAGGTACCCTCAGGCCAGGCTGCCTTCTTGGAGGGATTCGAGATCAGAACATAGAGGACTTCCTGTCATTCATGAGGAACGAGGAGTCCCGCGATCAATCAACAGCCTACAGATGTCTCACAGCTGCATTCTACTCAAGTAGCTAGAGGTGAGAGGAGGCATTGCTCAACAAATACAAGTACCGAGAGACTCTCTGGTGGGTCCAGCCTGTGCAAGCCCAACACAACATCACAGACTTACCATTATGAGATGTCTTTACAGTTTTCCTCTGTCACACAATCCACCTGGTTCTGGAGTCTGAACTCTGCCAATGACATCACATCGCACTTCCAAACCGTTGCACCTACTTGTGTTAGATCCAAAGGCAAACTCCCTGTTCATCCCAGGATCTGAGCAAACCATGCAGAGGCTGAGCCCTCACAGCCACATGCTTCCACAGCAGAAAGACCATGCTGGCTCACAGGGAGGCAGAGCAAGAGACACAGAAAGTCAGTCAGTCTCTCTTCTCCTCCTCCTCCTCTTCCTCCTCCTCCTCCTCCTCCTCCTCTTCTTCTTCTCTCTCTCTCTCTCTCTCTCTCTCTCTCTCTCTCTCTCTCTCTCTCTCTCTCTCTCTCTCTCTCTCTCCCTTTGAGCACCTGTAATCACCTGCTTGCCTCGAAGGTTCAATTTCTCTTTTCCTGGGACTTCTGTCAGCATCCAAAGAGAGCCGACTGACTGGGCTTGGGCCAACAGCTCTTTCGAAGTTCCTTTCGGCAGTACAAGGACCAGATTCTCCAACTCTAGACTTTACTACTCACTGGATGCGCCAGCAGTGGGGACCCAGTACAGACCAGCACACGCCATTTTGCAGCAAAACTGCTACTCAGGCTGTGTCACCTCAGATTTCCACAAAATGAGCTTCCACAGGGTCTGAACTCACAGGGAAGCATTTTTATATTGTGTAGCGCCTCTCCTGATGGCCTTTACTACTTACGTAGGCAAAAGGAGAAAGTGGCCACAGGTGCGTGGGCAAGTGCTTCCTCCCATATATCCAGGCAGTAACCACTGATTCATGTTCATTGAAAGCCTTCTCATACTATCTCTGCGAACCCTCACGCCCCACAACCCTGTGACTTCCTGTCCCGCAAGCCTGCCAGGTGCCTAGGGACTCACCACTGGCCTAGGTTCACAGAGAAAAAAAAGTAGGAAGGCTATGTGACTTGCTTCAGAGGTAGTAGGATGGTGACAGGGTGTGGGTGATAGAGGTATTTGACAGCCCACCCTCTGCAGATTAGCAGACACCTGACCGTGTCCCTGGAGAACTTGAGGATAGGGTGCCAAAGAGACACACACTGTCATTCACATCATGGAACACACAGAAAAACTTCAGTACTCAGGAGGAAGAGGAGCTGCAAGGATTGGGCTATCCTGACACCCTGAACCCGTCTCCTCCCACCAAAGACTGGAAATGTTCCAAGTGTTCTTCAGCTGGGCTCAAACATCACTATGTGGATTCTCCAGCCCCTGTATTAAAGTTGTAACCAAAGCCTGGTAAGAAGCAACTTAAGAGAGGAAGGATTAATTTTGACTCAAAGTTTAGGGGATAGAGTCCTTCGAGGTGGGAAGCCATGATAGTGGCGAACTCCATGGTGGGGGAGGGGTGAGTGGCTGGGGATTTCTGACCTTCTCACATCTCTAAGGAACAAGGAACATGACAGAAAGGAAGTGGGGTTGTGCTATAACCCTCAAGCCCCGCCCCCTTCCCACGGACTCACTTCCTCCGGCTAGATTCCACTTCCCAAAGACTCTACCACCTTGCAAAACATCAAGGTAGGAGCCGTGTTCAAACGCGTGTGTGTTGGCTAGTTTTATATCAACCTGACACAAGCTGCGATCATCAGAAAGGAGGGAAGTTCAATTGAGAAAAAGAAGCCTCCATGAATTCCAGCTGTGGGGCGTGGTCTTAATCAGTGATTGGTGGGGGAGGGCCCAGCCATTGTGGGTGGTGCCATCCCCTGGGCTGGTGGTCCTGGGTTCTGTGAAAAAGCCGGCTGAGCAAGCCAGGAAGTAGCATCCCTCCACGGCTTCTGTGTCAGCTCTGTCTCCATGCTTCCGCCTTGCTTGAGTTCCTGCCCTCACTGTTTTTGATGATGAACTGTTCCGTGGAACTGTAAGCGAAATAAACCCTTTCCCCGCCACGTTGATTTTGGTCGTGGTTTTCATCACAGCAATACTTGACCCCAAACTAAGACAACCTGAAAGCCGGAGGGGACATTTTATATTCAAAACATAACAGATTCCCAAACATGGCCTTTCCCCCTCCTGGCTCAGCTTTCTGCCTGGTTGGCACGGGCACCCAGAATTTGGATCATTAAAACATTATCCTAACAATAGCATAAAAAGTATCCTAACGATAACATAAAAGCTCCCGAACAGAGGGGAGCATTCGATAACCTGAATCAAGTGTATTTGGTTTTGCTTTTAAATTCTTATTAGCATCAACATTGATGAGCAACATTGCTCCTCAGCCTCCGGGGCTGGCTTTTCCTCCCAACACTGCATAGTCAACCTCTCCTCCCACACTCCCTGCCTGGGAAAGCCCAGCCCCTCCCACAGCCCTCCTGCAGCAGATGACACACACATCTTCATCACCAGCCCTAAATGTCTCTCCTGAGCATCTAACTGAGCTCTCGACTGTCAGTTGGACAGATGGTGACCAAGTGCGTGCCCCCGGGGCAAGGCAGCCTCCTCCTTCTCCTCCTCCTCCTCACTGGCCAGACAACGCTGAGAGCAAAGGTTCAGCAGGGTCTCTTCATGTCAGTGGGCAGCTCTGGACGTGTCCCTGTTCACCCGAGTGTGATGGCAGGGCACACCCTTCTTGCTGCCACCCCTCACCAGTGCCCCCACCCCCAGGCTGTCCCGGGGCTCTTCCTCTTCTGCTGCACTCGCATCCTGCCCTCCGCCTCAGTCCTGCCTCTCTGTTCAGTTCTCCCTGGCTGAAGCCGTCCGCATGTCCCTCCTGAGTCAATACAGTTGTTTCCTAACTGCCCCCCGGAGAATATAAATTTTCAGAGGGCAGGGCTTTGTTTCCAACGGAACCTGCCTAGTCTCGGATAGACGTGTAATAAATATTTAATATGCTTTCTCTCTGTCTCTATCTTCCATGCTGCTGAAAAAAATAAAAATAAAATAGAACCCATTTTAAAACAAAATGAAACAAATCACGGCGGCCCCCGAAGACCTGGTTTTTTTGTTTTGTTTTTTTTTGTTTTTTTTGTAGATTCTCATCCAGGCCCCTAAGTGTTGTGCTTAGATGGGCACGTGGATCCAGCCTGCCCTCTGCAACGCACTTTACTAAGGTGACCCCGAGTTATTTTCCTTACCTCCTTCAGTACTTCATACTCTTTCTCCTCCTGAGCAAACAAACAAAACAACAACAACAACAAAAACCCATCTCCCAACATCTCCATCTGGAAAATTATTTTATCGATCAAGACTTGGCTCCAAAGCCTTTGTGTTTTGTGAGCCCTCCCACTCCCAATCCCTCCTCTTCTCCTCCTCCCAGAATCTCTGAGACAAATTTCCACTGAGAACCTACTGTACCAAATCATGGTAGTTAGAGCCATAGGACCACTGAGACCAAGAATCAGGAGCTACACAGTGAATACTACAGTACGCCAGCCATCTCCCCTGACCTACGCTGAGGGCCATGGATTTGTTATCCCATCTCCCTTCCAGGCAAAGAAGGCTCTCAGTTGGGCTCCTGCCCAGCATGGGAAATGTACCAACCGTGCATCTCTGTTCTCAATGATGCTGGCACCTCAGGGAGTTATGACCACACCCCACACCCCCACACACACAGTCCAGTTTTCACAGCACCTAGGGAAAGACTTCCTTTCCACAGGTAATAAAACCAAGGCTGCGAGCAGGTTACCGTCCACCCCACTGCCAAGTGGTAACAGCAGCAACACAGACTGGTTTCCCTCTGTAAGGCAGTCTGTCTCCCCAGCGCTTGCCCCCGGAATCCATAACATATTCACCACGTCAATATTAAAGGTAAGCAGGTGCCTTCCATCTGCAAGGTAGCAAGAAAAGTAAGATGGTGGGGCGGGGAGGGACCTGATCGCTGCTTCTAATCCAAAGCAAACCGGGAGGTGGGTGGACCCTGGGGAAGACTATTTAATGGCCACAAAATAACTCATAACTGAATTCACCTTAACCAGATAAACTAGAAGTTTCTTAAAGATTTTTTTTTGCCTATTTAAATGTAATTCAAGACAACTGAATTGATGGGAAGCCTCCATCAGCTACTGAGCACGCCGTTATACTATACTACAGAGCCTCCTACTACTCCCAAAACCTTTTGTACGTGTGTGTGTGTGTGTGTGTGTGTGTGTTTGTGTGTGTGTATGTGTTACACACATATGTGTACATTTATGGGGCGTGCACATGCCTGTAATATGCATACAGGGACTAGTGTTAGTTGGGTAACTTCCTCTGCATCTCTCTACTACGTTTTTAAAGGTTTATTTTTATCTCACATGTATGAGTGTTTTGTTTGCAGATAGGTACATCAGACATCAGATCCCCTGGAACAAGCGTTATAGACAGTTGTGAGCTACGAAACAGATGCCAGGAACTGAACCCAGGTCCTTTGTAAGAACCATAAATGCTCTTAACTGCTGAGCCATCTCTCCGCCCCACCACGCGCACCTTACTTTTGGAGACAAGGCCCCTTACTGAACTCAGAGCTCACTGACGGCTGCTCTAGCGGGCCAGCAAGTCACAGAGGTCCTCTGGTCTCAGCCTCCACAGCACTGGGGTACAGGGGTCCTCTCTAGCCAGGCCTGGCTTTTTATGTGACTGGTGGGAGCTGAATAAATGCAGGTCCTTGTGTCTGTACAGCAAACACTTCGCCAACTGAGTCATCCCCCCAACCCCCAGCTCTTATCTTAAAATGGATCTTTGGGTTGGATTCTTTTATTAAGATTCCAAGGGTTAACGGAAACCCTCCAAAAAGGTGACTGAAAATCTTTCACGAGACAGAAGGCCTATGGCATTCCCATAAGACCAGTGATCCTGTTTTCCTCTCATAGAAAACAAAACAAAGATGAAATCCAGGATCTCCCCCATGTAGGAGATTAAAGTTCAGGGAACTTCTAGATTCTCCACAGACAACTTGAATTCAACAACTAGCTCGATCTGTAACAATGCTGTGGGACACCAACGTTAAATCTACTCTACAAACACATCTCACGCCTCTCTTCAGAGAACCTTCCCTTTACGTAAGGCTCAGCCAATCCAACCCCCTATCCAATGCAACCAGACCCAAGAAATGAGGTCGTTTTGTACTTTGTTACTGTCGGAAGAAAATAAAATAAAGGACTGTAGTACGTTAGTCTGTGAATGACCACGCTTGTCCAGATCTTCTCCCATAGTGGTGATCCAGGACATACAAGTCAACCATTTCAAAAGGAAACGAGACAGCCAAGCACAGCCTTCTTTCCCAAAGAACCTCACCCTTCCTAATCCTCCTTTGAGAAGCTCAATTTATGGGGACAATGATGAAGGTGACCACTGACCAAGTTTACTACTTCTTAGCACCCAAGCCCCTTCCTTGGAGACTTGGGACTCATTCATACACACAGGCAGGGTCACAGAGGTGCCTGGCCTGTGGGGGCTGCACGAGCCTCTCGCCTTCACGGCAGAGTATGTGGAGGCTTGTTCATTGCTGTGCTCCCGGGTTTAATGCCCCTTCTAAATAATGTCAAGAATTTGCTTTCATTTGACTCCTCTGATGTTCCCAATTTACCTCGTTTAAGATTAATAAAGCAATTACAATACTCCCAATTAAGAAGCCGTTTCAAAATGCACTTTCAATTCCAATTGGTGAGCAACTCACTTAATTATTTCTATTTGTTTTTCTTCTTGAGCAGGTAACTTCTCTTGGAGCAATTCAGACGTGGGTTTTCATAAAGATAAAGGGAAACTGGGCTAAATTCCCCCCAAAACTCAGTCTCAAGTTCATCTACCCAACATGTCTTCCTGGACAGGAGAGCAAGCACAGTGACTCTCAGATAGTGTGACCGTCACATCTTCTTCTTCCAGATTTAACATTTCAGGGCAGAAATGCTCTCCAAGGCTCAAAAGCCCTAGTTGCCTCTGTCTGTCTCTCTCCTCCTCAGTGCTCAGATCACAGGTCTGAGTGGCTGTGCCTTGCCTCTTAATCTAGCTTTATGTGACCATCTGTAGACTCTCAGAGCTCAACCTCACTAAAGATGTCTGTAAATAAAGATGTAAACGATGGGAGAGGCGGTCAAAACCGCCTCCTGGTGCATTCGGAAATTACAGGTGCTGATCTATACAAAAACTGTTCGCCTTGCTTTGAACACTCTAAGCCCACGTTAGCTACGGGATCATTAACACTGGTCCAAAGCGCATGGCAACTGCAAAGAAGTCTGTCACAACCTTTAGAAGAAGATGGTGACCGTGCACGGCACTGGCAGGGGTCCCAGGGACCAGGCATCTTTTTGCCCAGAGTGGGTGAGGGTCAAGGAACATCTCTTTTGACCCCAGGGCTTCTGGGTCTCTTCCATCATGGACTCAGAGTTCAAGGTTCAGTCACCCTAGCCTCTTCCTCCCGGATTGTGGCATTGCCTGTGGACTCACCAGTATGCTATGGCCCTTTCTGGTCACAATGCCAGGGTTCCCTTAGGCCATGGTAGGAAAGGCCAATTTTCAAACAACTTGGTAACTTCGTCTTAAAGGGACATTTTTAGTTACCCATATAAAACATGGCTGGGGTAGGTGTATTGGAGACCGGAGTCCTCGTGTTCTGGCATACTAGAAGGAAGGCCATAATGAAAATGACAAGCAGCCTAATGTCACCATCCCTCAGGTTCTTCTTCTATTACATAAGGATAAATAATGGTGTGTATGGTGAGGCATTAACTGAGGTAACACACTTAAGGTATGGGAATGGGTGCTGGCACACAAAGCGCACGCTAGGCATTTGCCATCAGTGTCACTGACAGTTTGGACATGTTTACCAGTCACTCAAAAACTTGGCCATTTTAACATTTCATCCCATCTTTTCTCAAGCGTCTACAGTTAGCTGACCAGTTCCTGTGAAAATGGACCAACAAGTAGCTAAGTTTTACAGCAGACACACAAGACTATGCATCTTATGTGTCCGCCATGGGTGTTGCTGTGTGTCTTGGTGAGAGGTGACTGTGTTTGTAAACAAGCTAAGAAGCCTATTCATTTGTCCCTCTCTTCCCTTCAGGTCAGAGGCTATGATCCGGGTGACCTACGTAGACGTACCATTACCCTGTGCGGTTATCTCAATTATCAAACACGGAACGAGCTTTCCAAAACCGGGCAAAGATAAAGAGAAGTAACCTGAGAGAGTCCCTTTTCTCATCAGAATCAATAAATAACACTAAGTTCTAAATTGAACCAAAAACCTACGTTAAGAAATTTTTCTGCAAGTCATTTGCATTTAAACTCTGGAGAAGGTTTATTTGTCTGTGTCCCTGGGAGGGAAACCTGAATTCCCCTCATATGTGCATTTCCAGGGAAAGGAACCGTGGAAACAACCGTGGAAAGGAGAGACGGGGAAGGCAGTTAAGAACCTGGAAGCCAGCGATACCTGAAAGTCCCCCTCATTGTGAATAGATATTCTAACACTCCCACTGGATGCTTAAAATCATAGAAAGTAGCAAATGCCACATACTTTATTTTATCCTATGTGTGTGTGTGTGTGTGTGTGTGTGTGTGTGTGTATGATAGTTAAATTTATATGTTAGGAATAGTAAGGAATTAGCAATACCAAACAATAAAACAGAACCTTTATAACAATTCACTACGATACACATATCCTGGATATTATCTTACAATATCCTACTGTATTGTATACTGGATAAAAGGATAATTTCTATTCCATGCAGGAGGAATTGGGCAGGTTGGTGAAAGATCCCCCTTGTGCTACTCAAAATGGCACTCACATGTTACTGCTTGTTCTAGATTTTTCCGCTTAATATTTTCAGGCCACAGAGGGCTGACTACTGTTAATGGAGATCCACGTAACAAACTGCTGTAATAGTGTCCGTGATACAGGAAGAATGGAGTCGAAGAGAAGTTATGCGACCTGCCCAATGCCATGCGGCCACGTAAGGACAGAAGCTGGACTTGAACTCTCTTCACCCTGTAAAGAATGTGGAGCCTGTGTTCTCCTTTAAAGGTCTTTGAAAGCACTGGGGAATGTGTTTCAGACACCAAGAGCAGAATAGCAAAGCTACTGCTCTTCATCTCATCAGTACCTACTGGGTCAAGACCCTTGTCTACACCACCATTACCCTCCCCGAGAAAAGAAACCCTGTGTCTCCCGGGCTTGCCTCTTCCCTTCTGCATTGTGACATGTGAGATTCACTCTTGTTACAGGGAATCCTTCTGCACCCCCGAGACTTTCAGATTTCACCCTGCCAATAAACTGGGTTTCCAGCTGCTTAAGTCGCCACGGGCTTTGTTGAGGAACTAGGGGCTGCTGTCTGCGGAGTTGGGACTCTGTTGACCAGGTTCAGCCCGAATCATGGATTTCAGAGAGAGCTTTGCAGGAAAAGCTTCTACTGAGCCTCACCTGTAAGGTTTTCTCAATAAAGCTCCAACAAGACACTCACTTACATCTACAAGCCAGTTGGTTGCTTGGGAAGCATTTACTACTATTTGCTGGCACACTGACATAGGACGGCTCGTGGGGCTGAATTCAGAAAGAGTTGTATGTAACTCAGGTGCACTGACTCAGAAGCAAGAGGTGGGAAGCGCAACCTGCCTGCCCTTACTCCTGCTCAGGACTCTCGGCTGGGCGCTACCACCTGATGGAGACACTCAGGACGCTCCCCAGACCCTTGAGAGAAGACTGTAAGCTACCTGCATGCCTATTGGGCTCCTGTGGTTATATATTCTGCACTCAGACTATCCTCTACATGCCGAGTTCCAGCATGTGACCATCTCCACACCTCTGTACATGATATCTCTGACACCCCCCCAAGTGTCACCCTGTCTCTAAAGCCCCTCCTGACTTCTCCTCCAACCTCCCTAGATCATCTCCAGTTGGATGTGGCCTCACCTTTCATACCTCCCCCACCCACGGTGACTGTTTTCTAGGAGGTGAGGCAGGAATTGGGATTATCTTCTTCTTGTTTTCAGCCAACAATTAACTGCCCATTTCGCTCAGAGGCTGCACTGGTGCCTAAAATATAAAAAGCCCTCGGTGGGCTTATGATGTGTGATAAAGGGCTGTTTCTTAGAGCCATGGGAACCCGGGGGAGGGGAGAGTTTACTGATCAGAGAAACTTGGGAGAATAACACTTAGGCTGTACCTTAAAACTGTTCGTTGGGAGAATAAGGTTCCATTAGTTTAAAAGAGCAATGTAAGTCACAGGCCTTGGTGTGAGGTAGGGTACAAGGAATCAGTGTTTACTGAATGAAAACAGCAAAGATACCCAAAGCTGAGCCCTGTCTTAGCTATGACCTCATGTAATTACCAAGTGGCTGTGGCATTTCCATCCCTGATACCAACTCCCTAAGATTTATAAAAATCCTCCTTATTTTATAGATAAGGAAGTCAAGGCCCCCTTCCCCCAACCAAACCTCAAAGTCATCAAGTATCAGTGCCCACCCCGAGTTTCCAACAAGAGAAAGAGTTCATCTCTCAGAAGTAACTTCTAGGGCAAAGTCTAGGTCCTCTTCCTGTACATCTGGGTGGACCTCTCTAATCATCCCTCAAAATCCAGGAGGCTTCTGTGAGAGTAGACCAAGGCAAAAGGAGAAAAGCAACTTAAGGGAGACATGGTCCACGAGAATTTTGGGCACAGCAGGGCCCTGTATCCCCCCATAAGCCTGGTAGGAGTCCACTCAGGATAATCCTTCTCAGAGGCTCCAAATGAGGACCCTTCTTCCAAGCTGACAAAAGACAGCCCAGGGAGAGCCACCCAGAGTCACCACAAGCTAAGCCCAGCTTATAAAAGCTCTCCAAGGCTCAACGAGTTGAATTGGATCTCTGGCTTCCCAGGACAAAGCATTTCGGTTTTGATGGAGTTCTTTTCTCTCCCCGCCTTTTGTCTGGTCATTTTTCTCAATTTCTCCCTTTCTAGTTCAGGCTTTTTTCTGTAATACTTATATTGGGCACATGATTTCTCCCCCTCTCCTAGCTCTGACTATTATACCTCACTATTGTGGTGTGCTTTTTTCCTCTGAAAGCAATCAAAAATGAAAATCCACATTTCAGAACAGGGACTATTAAATATGCACCTTTTGCGGGTTAAAAAAGGAAAGCGCTCTCTCTCCGAGGGCTGATTTCAGCCGAGTTTCACCTACAGATTAGACACCAGGGTGAGACTTCTGCTCCTTAGCAGGCCATTTGCATCTGGTAATTGAGAAGGAGGTCAGGAAGTCTGGAGGTAGAAGCAACTAATTCTAAGGAATACATTGGTCTAAAGCATCACTAATCAAACTGTGGTCTTTGTACCAGCGGCAAAGGCTTTACCTATGAGCTTATTGAATACAGACCCTTGGTGCCGAAGCGATGGTTCCAAAGTTAAGAGCACCTGACAGTCTTCTAGAGGACCAGAGTTCGGATCCCAGCACCCATACGGGGCAGCTCATTGCTGCCTGTATGAACCTCAAGCTTCAGGGAACCCAATGCTCTCTTCTGGTCTCCTAGGGAACTAGCACAAACGTGGCACATGCTCACACATGCACATAAATAAAGTTAATAAAGGACACAGAAATCCAGACACTCAGGGACCTCCCAAAGCTAATGGAACCGGGGTCTACCTTTTAGCAAGGTCCCAGGTTTTTTGCACACATATGGAACTTTTAAGAGCAAAGGTCTGAGGTAAAGGTAAATCTGCCTTTACTGTCAACCTGGAGAGTCCATAGATTCCTTTTCTAAGAAACTAAACCTGCCTTGGGATGTCCCCCGCCATTCTTTCCTGCCCAAACTGTGGGTTCATGCAGAAATCCTGGACTAAGTACTCCTCTGGGCATCAGCGTCAGCTAAAAAAGAACTGAAGCTGGCATCAGGCTGGTGGCCAGCCATTCTGCAGCAGATGACCCGTCAAAGGAAAGGGTTCTGACAGTGAAGGGCTGCAGGGAACCCTTACTCCCTCTGCTTTCAAGGCTCTGGGAAGGAATAGAGACACCGCTGTACAAACTGTGCGGACTGCAAAGGTGACTGGTGAGTCCGGAGGGTCTTGGGAAACTAAGCCGAGAAAGCCGGAAAAGCAGTAATGGATGAAACCGAGAGCGTAGCCCTTAAATCCAGCGTATGCTCAGACCCCACAGTCTCTATAATAATGGCGGAGACTCAGGTAGATGGACTCCAATTAGCTCGTCTGTCATCTACATGGAAGACCTGTGCCAGAAGATGGAAAAGCATGTGGATGTGGTGAGAAGGGCTGGCTGCTAGAACTGAAAGGCAGGCTATGAGGAAAAGACCCAGGCCAGTTCAGTGGTGGCCTGCATACTGACTCCCAACGGCTCATGAGTTAGTATCCAGAGAGGGGAAGAGTTCTGGCAGGCCACAAAGACACGGTCTGGACCCACAGTTGACCTTGTCCTCTGTGAAGAGGATATCTGCCTCGGAGAGGCTTCTAGTAAAAACCGTAGTAACAGCACACAAAGTTACTCCTTGGGTAAAAAAAAAAAAAAAAGTAAACACAACCACCCACCCTTTCCACCCAAGGCGAAAGTAAGTTTCCTCTGTAATTCTGACTCCTTGCACACTGCTATAAACACTTTCACACCCTAGGCGTCGTCAGGCTGCCCTGTGGAAGGCCTGAATCACTGACTGCTCTGTGCTAAGGCCCATGTTATCACTCTCCTCCCTCAGCTTTGCTAAATTCAAGCTCACTTATTTGCCCCTGGTCTTCACCTTCAATGTCTCTGAAACAGCAAGATTTTCCAACATGGACGTGGTTCATTTACACCAAGCAATATAGAATGACAATTTACTTAGGCATCCGCTACGGGAACGCAAACGCGTCCTTCACGTGCCCACATCAGCAATGTCTGAAGGAGGATCTGGAACAGGCAAGAATGATGGACGGTGGTGTGCAAGGGAGAAAGGGAGAGACTTAGGCGGGAGGAATTCTGACAGGAACTCCATCTGTCTTCCTCGACCACAACCAAGAGATAGCCCTCTCTCTTGGAATCAAGTATGTTATAGATTAGCCGCCTACAGGGACTGGGGCTATCAATTTGATTTCGGAACTTCTACTTCATAGGAGAGCACTTGACTTAATCCCTCCTGTAAATCAGACCTCGCTATGCAATCTTCCAGAAACATAACCTGAAGGAAAGCTCTACCACCCTTCCCCACCCCCAACAGCCACCAACATGCCTCAGCACACCACCTCCAAGAAAGAGAAAGTTAACTTTCAAATAAACCCGTCCTTCAACTAGTCTGACCATGTTTTCAGACCCTTCACATTCTTAAAGGCGGTTTATTCTAATGTTCAAATCCAGACGCCCAAACCTGACCTGTCTGCAGAGGGCAAAGATCAAGGGGCGAAGGACCACAAACATACTGCCCCCCTTCCCCCCCATTCCTCTAATCCTCTTTTTTCCTCTGGGCCAAAATGGGAAAATGCACCAGGCTTTTTGTCCTTCCTTCAGAAAAGCCCAACCGGGCTGCCAGTGGGTGTGCGAACCTACACCGGTTCCACACAATTTTCTGTGAACTCCAGGGGTTTTGCTGGGACACAGGGACTCTATTTCTCAGGCACCCCTAAAGTCTGCATGTATGCAGGAGGCTCAGTGCTGTCCTGTCAGCACAGGCTCCTCTCCCCGCTGAGCTGTCCAATGCTCCCCCAACACAGCGGGGGTCCACTCACCACCGGTGAGCTGCGCAGGGCCAAAGCACAGCGCCAGTTGAAACCACAGGATCACGGCCAAGAGTCTCTGGGGGGACTGAGGCTGCTGTTGCTGCAGCTGCTGCTCTAGAAATCCATCTCCATTGCTCGGGTTCATTCCATGATACATCTTTCATCCACAGAGGGCATCCAGCTTGCAAGAGTCTGCAACCAGGAGCGGAACACGACAATACCCCGGGTTAACCAGGCTCTGGGGCCAAGCTTTCCCTCCTCCGCCCTGGGGACCCGGTGCCTGGGCTTTGCAGGCTCCATCCCATCCCGGTTCGCCCCTGCGTAGCCCCCGCCCCCTTTCCCACTGCGAGATTCTCCCTGCCACCCCCATGCAGGGTCCAGAGAGTAGCAGCCACCATGGGATACTGCGCGTGCGGGAGGGATGGAGGAGGGGAGAGAGGACAGGGGTTAGTGCACACTGGCTGTGTGCTGGTCCCCGGGATTCAGCGGTTCTGACCATGACAGTAAAGTCTAAAGCCTTCTAGCATCAGGCGGCTGAGAAAACACTTTTCCCCGGGCCTGTACATTTCACTCTGAGGAATCTCACAATGTGCACCCTGCTGCCCCTGGATACTTCTCTGCTTTTCCAAGGATTGGGAGGGTCCTATTGCCCCAGTCCCTTATGAAACCTGAGCTGTTATTTTTATTTTAAAAATTCCTCCCTTAGGGGAGCTGAGCCAGGAGCCAACTCGCCCAGCCCGGCCTGCGCACGCCTCCCCGGGGCAGGCAAGCCCCTTCCGGGCTCCGGCTCTTACCTGTGGGTCTCATGCATGCAGCTTCCTTCCCTCCTCCGCCTCCTCCCCCCGCCAGTCTAACCCGCATCTGTGCGCGACCTCTGCTGCCGCCGCTGCGCGAGCGAGCGAGCGAACGAGCGAGCAAGACAGAGGAGCGAGCGAGCGAGACGGAAGCCTCGGCGGCTGCCGGGCTACATCGCCTCCGCCCGTCCCGCCGCGCGCTCCCTCCCCGGGCTCCCCCGAGCGGCCGGGGGCGGGGGTGACGAGGGCCACGGCTGCCGGGCTGCGCGCCCCCGGCGAGGCGCCCGCGCGCCCGCTACCTGAGCTCGGGGACGCGCGGCGGCGCGGAGAAGGGGAGGAAGGGACGAGGCCCAGGCGCGCGCGGCAAGGGCAGGGGCGCGCGGGCCTGCACGCGCCTCGGCGAGTCCCAGCCAGCGCCGGTAGTGAGGGTAAGGGGATGGCGTGGGCGGAGGACGACGCCGCGGCCAATGGGAAGCCGGCGCGCCTGCACCTGTCGGGCTCGAGTCGCCAGGCGGCGGCACACACGCACACGCATTCACACACGCGCGTACGCATATGCACGCACACATACCCAGGCACACGCACGCGCACACACCGCAGGTCTGCACCGCGGTCCTTCACCAGTGGCCTCTGGAGCCCTTGCCCCGTGCGTGCCATCAGAGGCTGCGACCTCGAAGGTGGAGGTGGACAGGGTGATCCCACCCAGGATCATCTCCGATGACGGGGTTAACTTGAATGGGTCAGAGTAAGCACGACCCTTGCTGCTAAAACCTCAAGTTCTTGTTGACCTCAGCATCTCCACAGCGTCTGCGCTTCCCCTAGAGCCCAGTGGACAGCTGGAGGAGGCTGGGTCTCTCTGTATCTCTTGTCCCTTGCACCGTCGGCATTTCCCCTCTTGGCATGCCTTGGAGATGCACGCATCTTTAGGAGCTTTCTCTAGAGAGGCTCTCCCCCAGGGAGGCAAGTGACCGGGTGGTGAGATGATGGGTGCCAATGCGGAAAGCTGGGCATCACGGGAAGGGGAGGCTTATTTCTTGTGGGTAAGAACCCGAAAGGATCAGGGGTCCCCAGGAAAGAAAGTTCCCCTGTCAGCGGACCCTTCCTGGTGTCTTAAGTTCAGCCAGCTGCTAGCTCTGTTCTCCCAACATTTGCTGTTCCCCAGCAAGCTGGGCCTCCCTCTGCGGTCTGGGCTGGGCTCCGAGGGTCCACGGTGATTAAGGGGTGTGCCTTAATGAGGTAGTGCCAGCAGGCAGTATTTTTTGAACCACTGGCACTCCATTATTCTGTAGCAATTTGTGGCTATGAAAAACCGTGTTTCTGATACAGCCACCAAATCATCTCGTCCTTCTAGCGACTCTCTCAAAATCTCATATACTGAAGGTAGTTGGGAAATTACAGCTTTTACCGTGTTGGCTCTTACTGCTAGTAATTTTAACAAATTCTTGCAGGAGAAATTAGCTTTTAGTAGATAAATCTAGTCCAATGTTGTTGGGTTTTTTTTTCCCGATTTGTAAAATTGAGATGTCAGTTTTGCACAGAGTAAGTTTAACATTTTTGGCTATCACAAATGCATTCCTGCTAGAGCGAGTACTTTGAGGCCCCAAAGCATTACTTGGGCATTTTTCTGTGTTTCCAAGGTCCTAAGATTGTTCGCTGCAAATTGAATATTTATTCTGGTTCATTCTCGGTAAAATATCTACCATTTTAAAATAGCTGTCAGATCCACAGGGCACAAAACTGTTGACCATGTGACAAATATATTTGAAATCTGCCCCTTAGCCGCAACAGTCGGTTTATGCCAAGGCCAACAGGAACATCCAAGTCCGTCTGGCCCAAACGTGGGATCTATGTTTAAATCTTCTTTCTGACACAGTGGTGTCCAACTGGGGCTGCATCTCAGTAGTAGACCGCTTGCCTAGCTCTTGTGTGAGGCTCAGGGCTTCCCCCCTAGTACCACAAAAATTAAATTATTTGAGAACAAGGTCACGTAGCCTCATCTAGTACCTGAGGAAGCCTGTAGTAGTTGCCAGTAGCATTCAGAAAAGCCTTCCTTGTGTGGGGCTGTTCTACTTTGGTTTTTGCTATTATTGTGATAAAACACTGACAAAAACAAAAAAAACAAAAAAACCCAAAAACCTGGGGAGGGAAAGATTTTAACTTGGGTTACAAGTTACAGTCCACCATTAAGGAAAGCCAAGGCAGAAACTGCAGCGAGGGCCATGGAGAACGATGCTTGCTTACCAGCTTTACTTCCCATGGGTTGTTCGGCAGACTTTTGTATTACAGCTCAGGCCTGTCTGCCCAGGAATCACACACACACACACACACATGCATGCACGCATGTGCACACATACATACACACATGCACACACACATGCACACATGCCTGCACATGTATGCACATGCCCACACACATACACACATACATACATGTACACACACATGCAAACACATGCACACAGGCACACATGCAGGCATGCACGCATGCACATGCACACACACACAATGGTCTGGGCCCTTCTTTCTTTAATCAGCACTCAAGAAAAAGTTCCCACAGACAAGGCCGCATGGAAATGATTTTTCAGTTGAGTTTCCCTTTTCTCAGGTATGTCCGCTTTATGTTAAGTTGACAAAGCTATAACAGAACGAAGATCTACCCTTCCTGAAACGTTGCCTCTCCTTTCTGGGCCCACACAAAGTCAGATTCTCCTTTAAGACATACTTTCAAGGGCTGGCAAGAATGACTCACTCAGTGGTTAAGAGCACTTACTGTTCTTTGGATGATGCAGGTTCAATTCCCAGCCCCTAACATGGTGGCGCACAACCATCTGTGACTCCAGTCCCAGCGGATCTGATGCCCTTGCCCTCTTCTGATCTCCACAAGCACTAGGCATGAATGCGGGCAAAAATCTCGCAAATGTAAATTTTACTAAATGCTTCCATTTAGTAAATTGGGCGTTTCAGCCCAATTGGAGGTAGCATCAGGTTCCTTTGCCTTCTGAGGGTTTTATGTAGCCACTTCCCTTTATGTGACAGTTTCCAGGCTCCTTGCTAGCTTGTGGTCAAACCAGAGCTAGCTGATGCCCTATTGCCCACCCAGATCCAGAGTTTGTTGGAGAAAGGGGGTCCTTGGTCACCCTGGACTCGCTCCTCAGTGAGTCATTCCAACTCACGTGGTGACGCTTTGGGAGGGTGGCTCAGCACCGCATTGTGTCGGTTTCCTGTATTATGCTTTATTTTTTCCATGGCTTCCATAAAATACCCAGCATTCAGTGGCTTATACAACAGGAATTCAATCTGTCCCAGTTCCAGGGGCCGGGTATCCAAGTGAAAATGCTGGCATGGGTACAGCTGACAGTCTCCTCCTGTGTGTTCATGTGGGCATTCCTCTGGTGCCTGAGACAATTCTAATGGCCTCGTTTAGACTAATTGCCTCTTTAAAGGCCTTGTCTCCAAAAATAGTCATATTCTGAGGCACTGGAATCTCAAAAAACAAGTCATCTTGGATATAATTGGATATACACTTTCTCCAGAAAGGAGAGATGGCGTGCAGGAGACAGCAGGACTTTCTTCCTACCAAATGAGGGGAACTTACTTCCTCTGCCTTCCTCACCCATACAGGAGTTCACTACCAGCTACAGAAAAAGTCGAAAGTTTCCTGACTCATTGTAAAGACTTCCTGAGGTATTAGGCAGAGACAGAAGTAGTCATGAAATGGTAGGGAAGCTCATCCTCTGATTTCTGCTGCTATATCTAAATGCCACAGCCTGGTAGTTTATAAATAATGGAAAATTTCTTGGCTCATGTCCTGGAGACTTGGTAGTTCAAAATCAAGAACTGCTTCAGTCAAGGGTCTTCTTGCTACATTGTAGTGTGGCAGAGGATATCATGTGGCCAGAAAGAAATACACAAAGTGGGGGGGGGGAGTGCAGAGACTGACAACACCGAAAAGGACTGACCTGCATCCTGTTATCAGAACTGACCCACTCCCAGAGCAGCATCAGTTTGTGCTCGTGGAGATGGACCCCAGACAACTCCTAGCCAATTCTGCTTTGCACATTGTGCCACTTGGGGGTTAAATTTCTAACTATGGACTCTGAGGAAAACACTGTAAAGACTGAAGCCAGGTAGTGCTCTTTTTTCTTCTCCGCTAGTTTCTTGAATCATGAGTGTCAGGAAAATGCACAGTCAAGTTACTGATCCTGGAACACACAAAGTACAAGCCCAGGATTGCACTGAATGCCTTGTTTTGTGAAGATCTAGAAGCTTCCAAGGCTTGTGGTCTATCCACCCAATCTGTGAACAGGCAAGTTTCCGGGGCTGCAGAAATGGATTAACACAGCTCATTCAGGCTCACACCATCCCTACCTCCTCTATCCATACAAAGTATACTTACTGGGTTGACCCAGGACGTGTTTCAGTTATCATGCCACGTGCAGAGACCACAAAAACATGCAGTGTCCAACAAGTTTATAGTCTACAGGAAGGTTAAAAAATGAATCAACAGGAACGGGACCCCCTGGGTGGAATTAGAGAGTGGATTCAGAATTGAAGGAGCTTGCAACCCCATAAGAACAACAATGCCAACCAACCAGAGCTTCCAGGGACTAAGCCACTATCGAAAGACTATACATGGACTGACCCAGGGCTCCAACTGCATATGTAGCAGAGAACAGCCTTGTTGGGGCACCAGTGGAAGGGGAAGCCCTTGGTCCTGCCAAGGTTGGACCCCTAGTGCAGGGGAATATGGGGAGGCAGTAAGGGAGATGGATGGGGGGAGTACCCGTATGGGGGAGGGGGAAAGGAGGGGGGCTTATGGACAGGAAACTGGGAAAGGGAATAACATTCGAAATGTAAGTAAAGAAATATATCTAGGGGTTGGGGATTTAGCTCAGTGGTAGAGCACTTGCCTCGCAAGCACAAGGCCCTGGGTTCAGTCCTCAGTTCCGAAAAAAAGAAAATAAAAAAGAAATATATCTAATAAAAAATAAAGAAATGAATCAACAAATAAATTGGTGAAAGCTAAGATTGGAAAGGACACATGAGGGGGTGCCTTGGAACAGGATCCTAGAGGTGAGCTCGATCTATTATGTGAGTACAGACATCTGTGTGTCTGTGTGAATTTGAGGAAAATCAAAGGGTTCAACAAGTTTCCTGGGCAGATGGAACAGCCTAACAGCCACTGGGTAGGACAGGTTAGGAAGAGACCAAAGATAGAGTTTTCAACGCAAGCAGGGAAATGTCAAACGACACAGTGGACGCAATGTTTGAGACACACCTAGAGCCCTGCCAAGAGGAACAGGGAAAAGCATGCAGGCAAGCTTAGCTTTGGTCTGAAGATGAAGATACAAGACAAGGAAGGAGTAGACACACTTCAGAGAGCTCCCTGATCCCCGCTTCCCGATTGGCTCACTCCCTGATTGGCTCACAGACCCATGGAAAGGTGCTCAAGGTCACTGGTAATTTGCAGAAGGCTAATTGAAGAAGTCCCTGATGTGCTGCTGCAGACCATAGATACATGTGTGGACAGATGTCTGGTGCAGATGCAGGGAAAACAAATGTCCACCGTCTACCTCTAAGAATGCAAGCCGTTTATGGCTTAGCCATGCCTTTTGTTTTCTGGCTCATTTAAGACTCAACGATGGTGAAATATCCAAACCCAGCACCGTTGCTGTGGTCAAATGGTGCTTGCTGACAGGAACTTGGTGTGGCAGCTTCTTGGGAGGTCCGGCCAGCAACTGACCAATGCAGATGTGGATGCTTGAAGCCAGCCATCAGACTGAGCTCAGGGAACCTGGGAGGGGAGCTGGCAGAAGGACTGCAGGAGCAGAGGGGGACTGCAAGCCCATAGGAAGAACAACACAGGCTGGCCTGACCACCCAGTGCTCCCATCAACTAGACCATCAACCAAGGAGTGTACCTGGAGCGATCCATGGCTCCAGATATATATGTAGCAGAGGATGGCCTTGCCTGACCATGGGAAGGGAGGCCCTTGGTCCCCGGGAGGTTTGGTCCTCCAGCATAGGGGAATGCTGAAGTGGTGGGGCAGGAGAGTGTGGGTGGGTGGGGGAGCACCCTCATATAGGCAAAAGGGAGGGAGGAGGGCAGATGTGGGATGGGCGGTTGGTGGAGGGGTAACTGGGAAGTGGGCTATCATTCCAGGTGTAAAGGAATGAAATGATTAATAAAAAGAAAGGAAGGAAGGAAGGAAGAAAGAAAGAAAGAAAGAAAGAAAGAAAGAAAGAAAGAAAGAAAAGAAAAGAAATGAAATGCTGGTGAAATATGCCACAGTATCACTTTGTAGCTGAGAGGCAAAATTCTTTGTTACTTAATTGCTCCTTCCAGGTAGGACCACATGAGTGATTGTGCCTGGGATAGAGTAACCGAAGGTGGAGCTGTAAGGCTCCATGGCTGAAGTCCCACATCACAGGCCTTCTGTGGATTGGTTAATATGAATTGTTTAGAATGGCTTAAAGCACAGGGATCACCTTTGATTGGTGTCTCATATTAGGGTGATCGGGGAAAGTCTACAGTGACTTCATATGATAGCACAGAACATAACATGGTTGGGGAATGGAGCCTCAATAAAGTTTAGAAGAAGAAGAAGAAGAAGAAGAAGAAGAAGAAGAGAGGAGGAGGAGGGAGGAGGAGGAGGAGGAGGAGGAGGAGGAGGAGGAGGAGGAGGAGGAAGAGGAAGAGGAAGAGGAAGAGGAAGAGGAAGAGGAAGGGAAAGAAGGGAAGGAAGAGGAGGAAGGGGAAGAAAATGATGACTAGTAGCTTTTCACCAGAGGCTCAAACCTGGGTGACATATTAACAGTACATAATTAATTTACACATATATTCCTTTCACATATATTCACACACACACACACACACACACACACACACACACTTTTTAACATCAGCCCATGAGAAAGGAGAGCAAGGTGTATGAGGGCCACATCCATTCTGTGCACATTCTATTAGCCAGGATGATGTTACAGTGGCCATCTAGTCACATGGTCTTGCTGATATGCAAAGGAAACTGGGAAATGTAGTGTAGGGCAATTGTTCTGCATGCAGAAAAGGACAACTATCAGGCTTAAATAAATCTGCACTCACACGGCGTCCCCATTCACATGCACACACATACACGCTTACATGGAAAGCCCCTTGAGGGCTATGATGTTCTCTTGCCTTTGATTCTTTTCTTAGCAACCAATTCTGTACACAGCACCGTGTTTAATGGACAGGCATCTCGCTAAAACAGGCCTTGGGTAATTTCAGTGTGCAAAGATGGCTGCCGCTTCAGGGCCTGGCATAAATATCTCATGCTTAGAATATCATTTCAGTCAGTTAAATTTAATCACCACCGTGGGTGGGGGAAGGAGACCAGCCGCAGAAATAATGCCTGGACCTTCATCTTTTTATTGAATTTGGAATTGGGTAAATATTTTTAATAACATTAAACTTTGGCTTCTCTACAGCAATGTTTTGTCCTTGGAGAAAATCAAACAGGTGCCGCTAATGAGCCATTTTAACGTGGTCACCACCTCTGGTCAAATTTTCCATCTCAGTTGGCTACAGGTAAAGGTGAGTCAATGCTTTCAGATGCGCTCCCGGGGGTGGCTAATTACATTAAAATGTTGTTTTCCTGACCTTTTCCTTTTGTGTGAGCTTGTGGTTTGGTTTGGTTTTTTTAATCACCCTGCTTTTCTCTCTTGGTTTCTTAGATTCTTCCCTCTAAAGCCATTGCCAATATGGCAAGAGCATTTTCTTTAAGATGTCAAGGGAGAGTGTAAAATGGACCAAAACCTCCACTTGGAACTTCTTAACACTTACTTGGCATTTAGCAGTGCCTAGATGATGCTCAGCCACACATAAATCCATCCGGGGGATGCTCAGCCCCAACCAAGCCCACAGAAACACAGAGGCATCAACCCAGCCTTCCAGAATCTCACAGTGAAAAACCCGGACCACTTTTTTTTTAAGGTATGGAATTTTTTGTTCGCCGCACCCCACCCCCAACACATTTCGATGAATAAACAGGCATCAAGTGGTATAACCTATATCCCAGGTCCTGTTCTAAGTGTGAAAAGTACAGAATTGATCAAATGAAAAAGTCCCTATTCATCTAGAGTTTGCACTTAAGTGGCAGGAGGTGGGCAATGTAGTTTATCCCCAGTCTCCATCCCTGCAACCCAGAAGTGATTTCTCCTAGTGGAGAAGTTTCCTGGGAGCTTACTTTCTTTCTTTTGACGATGCTACCATGTATCAGAAGGCATACACAAGATGACAAAGAGCAAGGATGACCTCTTGGTCTTTGTATTCACCAACGGGCTTTGGATGGTGCTGATAAATGCTTATATGACCTCACTGGATGAATGGACGTCTTCACAGAGGCACAGTCAGGTCTTAAGGAAGCCGACCGTTTTTATTTCCACTCTGAAAAGGTAACAAAGCAGCTAGAAGCCCAAGAGAGCTAATCCGTGCTCCTTAGCTCTGTCTTCTCCCTCTTCATGTGGGACCAGAATGGAAGGGCACGGAAGTGAATCTTCATAACCGTTGTATGCCGTACTGGAACGGAATTTTGCCATGGACTTTATATTGTGAAACTTCAGTCTCAAGGGAGAAATTTAATTCTATGAGGATCACAACAGTGTAAGACATAGTACATGTCAAGGTATACTTGGGGAATTACGGAGAGTTCATTGTACCTGGACAGAGTGTGTGTGCGTAGGGCCATAGGTGAGTGCTTGGGCCACTGTCTTAGTCAGGGTTTCTATTCCTGCACAAAAACGTCATGACCAAGAAGCAAGTTGAAGAGGAAAGGGTTTATTCAGCTCACACTTCCACACTGCTGTTCATCAACAAAGGAAGTCAGGACTAGAACTCAAGCAGGTCAGGAAGCAGGAGCTGATGCAGAGGCCATGGAGGGATGTTACTTACTGGCTTGCTTCCCCCGCCTTGCTCAGTCTGATTTCTCATAGAACCCAGGACTATCAGACCAAGAACTGCACCACTCACAATGGGCTGGGCCCTCCCACCTTGATCACTAATTGAGAAAATGTCTTACAGCTGGGTCTCATGGAGGCATTTCCTCAAGGGAGGCTGCTTTCTCTGTGATAACTCCAGCTTGTGTCAAGTCGACACACAAAACCAGCCAGTGCAGCCACCAAGGGGGATTTGAACTTTATTCAAAAGACATGAATAAAAAGCCAGGAGAGAGCATATACCAGCAGCTTGACAGCACACCTAAAAGCTCTAGAACAAAAAGAAGTAAATACACCCAGGAAGAGTAGAAGGCAGGAAATAATCAAACCCAGAGCTGAAATTAACCAGCTCTGAAACAAAGGACTATACAAAGATAAACAAAAAGCTGGTTCTCTGAGAGAATCAACAAGATAGATAAACCCTTAGCCAGACTAACGAGAGGGCACAGAGAGTGTATCCAAATTAACAAAATCAGAAATGAAAAGGGAGACATAACTACAGAATCAGAGGAAATTCAAAAAATCATCAGATCCTATTACAAAAGCCTATATTCAACAAAAATTGAAAATCTGGAGGAAATGGACAATTTCCTAGAGAGATACCAGGTACTGAAGTTAAATCAGGAACAGATAAACCATTTAAACAACCCCATAACTCCTAAAGAAATAGAAGCAGCCATTAAAGTCTCCCAACCAAAAAGAGCCCAGGTCCAGATGGGTTCAGTGCAGAATTCTATCAGACATTCATAGAAGACCTCATACCAATACTATCCAAACTATTCCACAAAATTGAAACAGATGGAGCACTACAGAATTCCTTCTATGAAGCAACAATTACTCTTATACCTAAACCACACAAAGACACAACAAAGAAAGAGAACTTCAGACCAATTTCCCTTATGAATATCGACGCAAAAATACTCAATAAAATTCTGGCAAACCGAATCCAAGAGCACATCAAAACAATCCATCATGATCAAGTAGGCTTCATCCCAGGGAGGCAGGGATGGTTTAATATACGGAAAATCATCAATGTAATCCACTATATAAACAAACTGAAAGGTAAAAACCACATGATCATTTCATTAGATGCTGAGAAAGCATTTGACAAAATTCAACACCCCTTCATGATAAAAGTCCTGGAAAGAACAGGAATTCAAGGCCCATACCTAAACATAGTAAAAGCCATATACAGCAAACCAGTAGCTAATACTAAACTAAATGGAGAGAAACTAGAAGCAATCCCACTAAAATAGAGACTAGACAAGGCTGCCTACTCTCTCCCTACTTATTCAATATAGTTCTCAAAGTCCTAGCCAGAGCAATCAGACAACAAAAGGAGATCAAAGGGATACAGATTGGAAAGGAAGACGTCAAATATCACTATTTGCAGATGATATGATAGTATATTTAAGTGATCCCAAAAGTCCCACCAGAGAACTAGTAAACCTGATAAACACCTTCAGCAAAGTAGTTGGGTATAAAATTAACTCAAATCAGTAGCCTTCCTCTACACAAAGAGAAACAAGCCGAAAAAGAAATTAGGGAAATGACACCCTTCATAATAGTCCCAAATAATATAAAATACCTAGCAAGCAAGCAAGTGAACCAAGCAAGTGAAAGATCTGTCTGATAAGAAGTTCAAACCTCTGAAGAAAGTAATCGAAGAAGATCTCAGAAGATGGAAAGGTCTCCCATGCTCATGGATTGGCAGGATTAATATAGTAAAAATGGCCATTTTACCAAAAGTGGTCTACAGATTCAATGCAATCCCCATCAAAATTTCAATCCAATTCTTCTGAGAGTTAGACAGAACAATTTGCAAATTCATCTGGAATAACAAAAATCCCAGGATACCTAAAACTATCCTCAACAATAAAAGGACTTCCGGGGGAATCACTATCCCTGAACTTAAGCAGTATTACAGAGCAATAGTGATAAAAAAAAACTGCATGGTATTGGTACAGAGACAGACAGATAGACCAGAGGAATAGAATTGAAGACCCAGAAATGAACCCACACACCTATGGTCACTTCATTTTTGACAAAGGAGCCAAAACCATCCAATGGAAAAAAGATAGCATTTTCAGCAAATGGTACTGATTCAACTGGAGGTCAGCATGTAGAAGAATGCAGATCAACCCATGCTTATCACCCTGCACAAAGCTTAAGTCCAAGTGGATCAAGGACCTCCACATCAAACCAGATACACTCAAACTAATAGAAGAAAAAGTGGAGAAGCATCTCAAACACATAGACACTGTAGAAAATTTCCTGAACAAAACATCAATGGCTTATGCTCTAAGATCAAGAATCGACAAATGGGATCTCATAAAACTACTGTCTGAAAGGCAAAGGACAGTGTTGTTAGGACAAAATGGTAACCAACAAATTGGGAAAAGATCTTTCCCAATCCTACAACTGATAGAGGGCTCTATTCAAAATATACAAAGAACTCATGAAGTTAGACTGCAGGGAGACAAATAACCCTATTAAAAATGGGGTTCAGAGTTAAAGAATTCACAGCTGAGGAATGCCAAATGGCCGAGAAGCACCTAAAGAAATGTTCAACATCTTTAGTCATAAAGGAAATGCAAATCAAAACAACCCTGAGATTCCACCTCACACCAATCAGAATGGCTAAGATCAAAAACTCCGGCGACAGCAGATGCTGGTCAGGATGTAGAGAAAGAGGAACATTTCTCCATTGTTGGTGGGATTGCAGACTGGTACAACCATTCTGGAAATCAGTCTGGAGGTTCCTCAGAAAATTGGACATTGAACTGCCTGAGGATCCAGCTATACCTCTCTTGGGCATATCCCAAAAAGATGCCCCAACATATAACAAAGACACATGCTCCACTATGTTCATAGCAGCCTTATTTATAATAGCCAGAAGCTGGAAAAACCCAGGTGCCCTTCAACAGAGAAATGGATAGAGAAAATGTGATACATCTACACAATGGAATATTATTCAGCTATCAAAACAATGACTTTATGAAATTCATAGGCAAATGGATGGAACTGGAAAGTATCATCCTGAGTGAGGTAACCCAATCACAGAAAAACACACATGGTATGCACTCATTGATAAGTGGATATTAGCCCAAATGCTCAAATTACCCTAGATGCCCAGAACACATGAAACTCAAGAAGGATGACCAAAATGCGGATGCTTCACTCCTTCTTTAAAAGGGGAACAAGAATACCCTTGGCAGGGGATAGGGAGGCAAAGTTTAGAACAGAGACTGAAGGAACACCCATTCAGAGCCTGCCAAACATGTGGCCCATACATATACAGCCACCAAACTAGATAAGATGGATGAAGCAAAGAAATGCAGGCTGACAGGAACCGGATGTAGATGTCTCCTGAGAGACACAGCCAGAATATGACAAATACATAGGCAAATGCCAGGTGCAAACCACTGAACTGAGAACAGGACCACCGTTGAAGGAATCAGAGAAAGGACTGGAAGAGCTTGAAGGGGCTCAAGACCCCATATGAACAATGCCAATCAACCAGAGCTTCCAGGGACTAAGCCACTACCCAAAAACTATACATGGACTGACCCTGGACTCTGACCTCATAGGTAGCAATGAATAGCCTAGTAAGGGAACCAGTGGAAGGGGAAGCCCTTGGTCCTGCCAAGACTGAACCCCCAGTTCAGGATTGTTGGGGGGAGGGTGGTAATGGGGGGAGGATGGGGAGGGGAATACCCATATAGAAGGGGAGGGGCAGCCATTAGGGGGATGTTTGCCTGGAAACCTGGAGAGGGAATAACAATTGTAATGTAAATAAGAAATACCCAATTTAATAAAAATGGAGAAAAAAATAAATAATTTATTAAAGATTGCTACAATAAAAAAGGTAATAGAGGTAAAAAAAAAATCAAGGTGAAGACTGGCAGAAGATTTCAACTCTGAAATAGTATTGACCCAACTAGTCATATGCAAACTTGACCTAAACAGATAATTTGAGAGAAACAGGACTTTTAAAATGTAACCCACGGTAAGAAACTTGTACTTTACTTTGCCCTCTGGCATACAGTGCACCCATATAGAAGCAAAAAATTAACAAATCAACACCCACCTCTACCACATGGGAAGTACATATTTCTTATTCTAGTCTAATATATTTCAGATTGAAAATGCAAGTCAAAACTCGCTAAGCCATTTTTGCTGGCCATTCAAGCGTCTTGACTAGAAATTAGAGAAGACAATAGGTGTGGATCAGGTAAAGTGAAGGTGTGGATTGTGAGGGTGACAGTCACAGTAAGCACTGAAGCTAGCTAGGGTCCTACACTGAGCAAGTGTAATTCTGAGTCCTCTCATTCAGAACCACCTCATTCCCTCTACAATTAGAGTGGAACTTTTAGATGACAACAATCAGCCAATTTAAAGAGTTCGAATTTCTTGCCCAGGGTTTGCATAGCCAGGAGACAGTAAAGCTTTAATTTATGCTAGTGTATTTAAAGAAATAGTTCTCCCAGAGCTCACATTTTTGAGTTCTACGATCCACAGATGCCTAATCTGATTGTAATTATTTAAAACTCAAAGTCCATTTCCTCAGTCCCGCTAGCTGCATTTTGTACACTATAGTCACAGGTGGCTAGTGGCCTTCTTAAGGGACAGCTGCGGACAGAGCATTCTCCTCCTGCAGAAGACCCTGCTGGTCGGAAGTGCTCTGGAGTACCAAGTGTCCTGGAGAGCAGAGGTCACGCAGCACCTGTGTCCTGTGAGAGGAAGCCAGATGGGAGAGTCATCAACATGGAGACTACAGACTAGGACCATAGCTTGGGGAGGAGTCAGCAGCAGGACCAGAGGAGTGGCTTTGGCAGGAGGTGGGGCAATTTCCACCTTGGGTCATAAAGGAAGAAGATGGAGGCCCAGGAGTGTACTGCTGCTTGGATAAGTGTCTCTCAAGATGTATGTGTGGATGGCTTGGTCACTACCTTGTGACACTACAGGGAGCTGGTGGGACCTCTTGGAACCCAGTGGGAGGAAGTCCCCCAGACCATGACCATGAGGGTTATACTGGGATGTGGACCCTTGTTCTCTTTTGCTGCCCTTATGCTTGGAGGCAAGCAGCCTCCTACACCACTGCTGTGCTCCCTGTGTGGTGTGCCCCTCACCACTGGTGTGCTCCCTGTGTGGTGTGCCCCTCACCACTGGTGTGCTCCCTGGTTGGTGCACTCCCTCGCCATCAGCCCCAGAACAATGGGCCAAATGATGAACCCAGACTTCTCCTTTTGCCTTGATATCTCTGTTACTTTTTTAAAGAGACAGAGAGCAAACCGAAAAGGGTTCACCCGAGAGAGCTGTCCACTTCCATTTCTCACAAATGTAATGGGTCAGAGTAGGAAAAGGAATGGCCAGGGGATGGTCTTCAGGGCTTGAGTCAGAGAGGAGAGACTGAAATTCGCCATGGCAGTGGCACAGACACTCTGATAGAAGCATAATGCCCACCAGGAAAGGCTTAGCGGTGACGAGACACTTATCCACTCAAATGTTTGTCAAGGGCCTCCAGTATGTCCGCCCTGGAGACCTGTGGTAGAGACAATGGGAAATGAGGTGGTCTCCTGTGGAACTTGCTGCTGGAGGACTT
Source organism: Rattus rattus (assembly GCF_011064425.1). NCBI lineage: Eukaryota > Metazoa > Chordata > Mammalia > Rodentia > Muridae > Rattus > Rattus rattus. The sequence goes on along the minus strand of NC_046163.1, from coordinate 61,048,717 downwards.
GGTTAATCAGGAGTTCCTAGCAGCTCCAGGTGGGGGTCACAAATCACAAAAAAAGAGAAGCTCTGGTTCTCCAAAGGAGCCACAAGTGGGGTCTTCACTTGGCAAGGAGGGGCAGGGAGGGGAAGGTGGGTAATGGCTTTCTCCAGCTGACTGGCAGTTGGACAAAGGTGTCTTTGTACAGCTCCTGTGGACGGAGGTGATTTCCGGGTGCACAGAAGGCCACCCACAACTGCTGGAGTTCTCCATCCCTGCGCATAGGTAGCTATGAGTAGAGAAGAGCCCTGTGCCCTGCCTTCTGTAAACCATCCATAATTGACTAAGCCTGCTCAGGGCAGAGGCTGGGATTTCAGTGGGCTGAGGGGTCCCTGCTCTACTGACAATGGCAGCCAAGGATTGTCAACGGCCCACGTACTGAAATACACACACAGTCCACGCCCCAACGAACCATCCAACACCAGAGTACTATCTTTTCTCTCTCGGACCTTCTGAGAAAACAGAGGCTCTTAAAAGTTAAAACATAGGCTCAACTTTAGCAAGACAGGAAAAATATAGCACTATGAAAGTCTTACACTGTTTAAAAATTTCAACCAAAACCATCTTTAAAGAAAGTTCATTCAATAAAGGGCCATCGTATAGGGTGACCCATCGAGGGTGAATTTTGTCCTCTGTGTGTACATCCTAAGGCACAGATGGTTCTATAAAGCAAATGACTATCACATAGAATTGTTGGTTTCTATGTCTCTGATGAGTCTCTGTTGACTGAAGCATTTTGTGCCCCCAACCATCTACTCCCAGGGAATGTAGCTCACCCTCGGCTCTGAACATTTTAGAGTTCTCTCTTTCTTTCTGTGAGAATTGATTAGCATCTCCAGCTTATAGTTCGATTCAGTTTACGAGTGTGAAGAGTACTAAAATCTTAGGCTTCAGCAAAACCACAAGTGTTTAAAGCCTTCTCAGCTCTGGTCCACACGTTTGTCTGCCTATAAGAGAGTAGCGTTAGCCTGTAAGATCTGGCGGTGGAGGGCTGCCTATGGGAGGGGGGTGCTAAGTTAGGTGTGAGCTCCCGGATTCCAGTTCTGGTTCCTCTGCCCAGTACTAGCTTCACGAACGCCAGGATTCTCTCTTGGCGTCTCCAGAAACAGCAGGCCCCGTTCAGCATTTGCCATGGTCAAGTTTACACATAAAGCACTCACAGGCATGGTCCAGCAGATACTCAGAGGGTGTGAGCCATCATTTTTACACATATAACCTCTCATCCACTCAGAATATTTGCACTGAGATTGTTTCCATGGCAACCTAACTTGCCTATTTCCAGGTTCTTAACCCACTATTTTCTTTTCTTTTCTTTCTTTCTTTCTTTTTTTTTTTAAGGGGTGGGGGTGGGGAGGAGTTGTTTACAGGCTAGAATGCTCATGCTTACCACTCCGTTAGCATCAGTCCACTCTAACTTGGCTTTTATTTATCTCGGCAGCTGGTTGAATATTTTATTTGTTGGTTTGTTCATTCTGTCTCCCTTGTCTTTGGGGAGTCCACTGTTCATTACAGGCACACATAGAGCATGACCCAGGTCTGTGTCTTTAGAAATTGTTACTTGACGTCGTGTGTGTCCCTACATAGTAAGGAAACAGCAGAGGCGGGGCATAAAAGATCCTAAATCCCATGATATTAAAAGTATACCATAAAGCTGAATTTCGAAAATTATAATTTGTTGTACCTTCCAGGAATTAACAAAATAACAACAACAACAACAATAACAACAACAACAACAAAACCCCTTCTGACCTAAATAGTATCTTCCTAGAAAGGGTGACCTCAGGGGCTGGAAAGATGACTTGGTCAGTAAAAGCACTTGCCTTGTGGGTGTGAGAGGTGGTGTTTGTTATTCCAGTAATGGAAAGATGAAAGCTAGAGACAGGTGGATCTGGGAGCTTGGAGAGAGCCTAGCCTAGCCTAGCCTAGCTGGACAAATTTCAAGCCAGGGAGAGACCCTGTCTCATGTGAAAGATGGAAGGCACCTGAGGACCAATCCCATCTTGTTCTCTGACCTTCGTGTGTGTGTGTGTGTGTGTGTGTGTGTGTGTGTGTGTGTGTGACTAATAAATTTATATAAAATAAAAATTACCAGTGTGCTGAAAGCCTTTATTTACAGCCTGGACTGTTTTCATTACTTAGAGCGACAGAAACGGATCAGGATGGAGAAAGGTTGATCAATGGGTGCTAAGTAACAGTCACGTGACCACAGGATCTCCAGAGCCGTGCACAGGAGGTGACCGTAGATAACAGCTGTATACAGCACATGTCAGACAGGGAGACAAAGGGATTTCACAAGTTCCACAGCAGAGGAGTGAAAAATGTTTGAGGCGACAGCTTCGTTTATTCTGATCTAAACATCCCACGGTGCAGGAATATATCAAAATATTACACAGCACCCCATGAATTTGTAATTTTTATATGTCAGTTAAAATAAACTTTGAAAAAATCTTTCACACAAATAATCATACCATAATGTATATTACATCTCCATATATGTAAATTTAAATCTCCCAGAATTCATATCAGAACAAGTATAAGAGGCATAAAATTTATTTTGATAATATATTGCATTTAGTCTGAGGGGCTTAAAATATGATTTCAAAATGTAACCAGGGTAAAATAAGAAGCATTGGTAGATTTCCTTATTCTTCCTGTTTTGTTTTTAGAATCCAATGTGTACTTTGTTTTTATTTGGTTGTATTTCATTTCACAAGATCTATTTCTGTTTATGTGTATATACTGAGTGTGTGTCAGTGGAGGCCAGAAGGGGACAGGGGACGTCAATACCTGGGAGCCACCTGCCATGGGTGCTAAGAACAAAACTCAGGTCCTCTGCAAGAGCAGCAAGTGCTCCTAACTGCTGAGCCACCTCTCCAGCCCCCATGTGTATTTTATATTTAAGCACACATCAGTTTGAACAATCCATGGTCAAGTGTCCGTACCACATGTGACTTCCTAATTTCTCCACTTTGACTCACCTATGCAGAGAGACAGAGAAAGAGACAGAGACAAATAGAGAGAGACAGAGAGACAGAGAGACAGAGAGAGAGAGAGAGAGAGAGAAACAGAGAGAGAGAGAAACAGAGAGAGAAAGAGAGAGAGAGAGAAACAGAGAGAGAGAAACAGAGAGAGAGAGAGAAAAGAGAGAGAGAGAAAAGAGAGAGAGAGAGAGAGAGAGAGAGAGAGAGAGAGAGAGAGAGAGAGAGAGAGAGAGAGAGAGAGAGAGAGAGAGTTTCCACAGGGACCATTAGCACACAGAACCCACGGGTTCAGTTGCATTGTGGGGTCAGACCACATTTTACAGTAGTTTTCAATCCCCCAACAAACTTGGAAAGAGGGCTCAAGTCTTCATTTGGTAAAAGGCCACATTCTGAGACACACAATGCAGTCCGTTGAGGATTTCACTGCCAGATAAAAAGGAGACTGATTGTTCTCAGCACCGAGGGGATGATTGGCAGCTTAGCATTCACAAAATATCTCTTTCATGTGCTCCTGGGAACCCTGGCTTGACTTGCAAGCCGGGGCCTTCCAAGGAGTCATACTGGGATATGGAGAAGCAGGTGTGCTGTGCTGGCCCAACGTCACTTGGCTGAACACAGAAGATCCAGAGTCACTTGCCCCTTGACAAAGGGGAACGAATCTCACAAAAGTGGTGGGGGGTGGGGTGGGGGAAGACAAACGGCAAATAAATGAAATCTTCGCGGGGCTATTTGAAAACAAAGCAGGCAAGAGTCATATTTCGATAAAAAAGCAAAGCTGTAATTCACACATTAGAGGAAAATAAGAATTGCCTCTTGAGGTTCTAAAGTTCACAAAGGTAAACGTGAAAGCATCCTTAGGGGTCGCTAAGCCCAGACCAGTGTGGTTCAAGGGCTGCTTCCTTTCCACACCTTGCATGCACAGATGAGGATCAGTGAGGTTGGTGAGATCTTAGCCTGTTAAAAGCACTTGTCTCAAAGCCTGAGTTTGACCCCTGGGACTCACATGGTGTAAAGAATCAGTCAACTCCTACAACTTGTCCTGAGCTGCTCATACGCCGGTCATGGCGTATGTATTCGTCCATATATACATACACACACTAGAACAAACATAAAAATAAAAAGAGATGTGACTCCCAAGGACTAGCAAGATCCTCCTTCCTGGACACTACACTTTGCCCCTCCCTCCCACTACCTTCTACGGGGGCTCCCACAATCCACTAATTCAGGGACCTGAAACACCATTGCTGTCAAGATTCTCGTTTCTAAATACCACCCTTGTTTCCAAGACTTCCAACCAGCTCGTCAAAGCCCGGGTACACTGAGGCCTTTAAAGACCATGTGGCACCAGGATGCATTATGAAGTGGCAGAAGCGTCACAGGCCACGTGGATCGCAGGATCTGAGCGTGGTCTGGGTGTCCACAGTGGCCCCCTGAAGGTCCGCCGACCTTCCTGTAGACTCTGGGCCAGCCGGGAAGGGAGCATGGCCGGTTTCCATCTCTTCTCCCCAAAGCCCTATGGGGAGCTCAGGGAACCCTTGGCAGCTGGAGAGCAGGAGTTCGCGGACCAGCTGGGCTGGCATGAGCTGTCTCGGAACTCCTGGGCCCAGACTCCCGGAGCTGAGATCGAGACCGAGGTGCCCTGGGTGCACCCGAAGTGTTCGCCCACCGGGCGGTCCCGCCGGCGTGGGTATATTGCCTCGCCACGAGAAAGCCACAGCCTGACACATGTGGCTCGCAGACCCTCGGACCGAGCCAGGAAGCACAGGTCTGGGAACCTTCGCCTGGAAGAAGCCTGCGGGATGGGGGAGGCACCGACCAAGTCCAGCAGAACTTGGCAGCAGAAGCGGCAGCAGCAGCCACCGGATCAGCCCAGCCCACGCCACCCTGCAGCCCCGGGAGTTTCGTCCCCGCAGTACCCGGGGGAAGCTTTCAGCCCCCCGAGTGCTGGGGCTTTGCTTGTAGAAAAGACACACAATGGAGACCGGTGGGCAGTACCGGTGTGCAGACATATAGGTCCCGGGTCCCCTACCTTGGATCTCACAGACAAGTCCTCTGTGCACTCCCTAGAGCTCTGGAAGCAATCCACTTGTGGGTGCACCCAGAATAGGAAAAACCGCGATCGGACTAAGTATTACCCGCCCTCTGCCTCCTGCAAAGAGAAGAGTAGCCAGCATGCTCAGGTCCTCAAGAGCAAGTTGGACGAGGCGGTGATATCTTTCAGGGACCAGAAGATCTTGGCCCTGGTGCTGAGCAGGCTCAAGAAGGCTCAGAGGATGCGAGAGCTGCAGCAACAGGCTGCAGTCGCCTGGGAAGAGCTGAAGCGCTCAGACCAGAAAGTCCACCTGACCCTGGAGAGAGAGCGTAGGCTGTTGCTGCTGCAGAGCCAGGAGCAGTGGCAAGGACAGAGGGAACAGCACAAGCCTCGGAGGGGCCATAGCCATGAGCAGCCTCGCCAGGGCCACGAGCAGCAGGGACAGCGGCGGGACCGCCAGGCAAAGAGCGCGGTTCAGCCGGAGAACCAGAGTGGGTGGACGATGCAACCTGACAAGCCAGAGAACCAAGGCGTAGACAAGATGGATAGGGTGCAAGCGCAGGCCGAGCATCTCAAACACTGTCAAGCGCAGAGTCTGCGGGAGCAGGAGAGGGTGCTGCAGAGTGTGAGGGACCTGAACAGGCTGCAGATGCAGAAGAGGCTGGAGACAGCAGGTCACAAGAGGGAACAGCATGCGATGGAGAGCCCGAAGAAGGTCCAGGGGAGCAACCTGAGTACGGTTGTTAACTTCCAGGCCCGCAAGGTTCTCATGGACTGCCAGGCCAAGGCGGAGGAGCTCCTCAGGAAGCTGTCTCTGGAGCAGAGTTTCCAGAGCTCTCAGAACACGCAAGAGGGTCTGGTTAAGGAGCGGCACAGAGGGCAGCAGGGGAAGGCCCAGACTGAGGCAGAGCAGTTCCAGAGAGTGAAATGGCGAGAGGAGGAGGCGGAGGAGTTGCTCCAAGAGAGCAAGCGGGTGCTGGCAGAGCTGGCTGAAGAGAAGATGGGGCAGGCCAGGAGTCATGCGCACAAGACCTCCAAGGACAGGGCGCAGCACCTGCAGGAGCTGAACATCCTGCGGGAGAGGAACCGTCATATCTTGAAGCTGAAAGCGGAGAAGGAGGAGAAGTGTCACATTGAGGGCATAAAGGAAGCCATCAAGAAGAAGGAACAAAAGTTAGAGCGGATGACCCTAGGGAAAGATCCCATCTTCCAGGAGTACCAGAAGGTTCCCCTAGCCTCCAAGATAAACCGCTGCTATGACAAGGGGGCAGCAGAGACCCAGCTGCCCCTGCACCAGCAGGGTGGAGTCTACTGAGAACCCAGGAGGAAGAAGGCACAGCCCAGCAGCCAGAGACATCGTCATGCAATTCCGTAAAAATCCGATTTTAATCGAGCATTGATTTTTAAAAAAGTATATACAGTAGCTGCATTTTCCTCCCATGAATTAGTTCATCGATTCTCTCGGATGCTGTAGATGTGGTTGGGGCAGGTGACGTGGGGCGGGGGTGGGGGAGGATACCAAATCTGCTTGGCTTCGTGGATTTTGAGGTGAAATACCTCTCAGGGAGAGGAGAAGCACACATCAGGCAGGAGTTGGAGGAGCCGGAGACAAATGCACAGTTGGGAGTAGGGTTTTAGGATGTGACTTGGTAAGCCTTGCCGCGTGTGAAGTGGGAGGAGCCTCCCAGGGGAAGCAGCAAAGGTGGGCTGGGAGAATCTCTAAGCAACTAGAATGGAGACTCTGGTCTAGTGCGATCCTTTCTCCAGAGCCCCTGGTACACTTGTAAACGTAAACGCCTACAGTATAGACACTCATTTGTAACCTAGCACTCGCCACGGACCATCACCCCATTCTTCTTCTTCCTATGGAGTGATGTTCTGTAGTTAAATGCTTTCTTCTTTCTTTTCCTTTCGTTCTTGTTTTTGTAAATGGCTGCCTAGTTCCTCCCAGACTGAGGCTTTCTTTGGACATCTCTACTTGTGACAGCGTTTATAATACACCAGGACTGTGTCTTCGAAGTTCCACCACAGTCGTGATATTTGAGAGCTCAGTGAAACTCAGTCGGCACACATCTGTAATAACCAGTGGTACAGGCCAGCCTGGGCTACACAATGAATTCCAGGTCCAACCTGGGCTACACAGTGAGGCCTTATCTTGAAGAGAAATAAACACTAGCCTATATTTAGTCTTTCTTGGAGGGGGCTGCTCCTATCCAGTCCTATGCATCCAGGTTCTATTGGCATTTTCCTCTTCCCCTCTATTTCCCTTCTGTTTCTTCTGAAGGAGCCACAGGATGTCATTCTGTCTACCCACATTGTATCTAATTAGCTTAACGAGGCTCTGAATGAGTGACTAAGCATGACTCAGTAATATGACTTTTTAAAGCTACGAAGCAAGCAACAATAGAAATCAACCCATCCTATCAGTTTTTATTGGGGGAAAAAAACCTCTTCTTTAAAAAAAAAACTTGATGTCGATTTTAAAAAATTATTCTTGTTATTCTTGTATGCATGTGTGGGGGCACCTGCTCCAGTGCCCACGGGAAGGTCAGAGGACAACTTTGTGTGATTCCTCAGATTTGGCTCAGGTTGTCAGGCTTAGGTCAAGGAGAAGCTAGCACCTTCTCTGGCTGCACCATCTCGCCAGCCCTGTGGTGAACTCTGCATGAACTGCAGAAGGAAAATGACAGTTTCATTAGAGGAGCTATGTCATATTAGTAACTCTGAAGTAACATCAGACAAAACCAGACCAGGATTCTGCAGACAGGCTAGTGTGGCATCCACTCTCTCTGTTCCACGAGAATCAGGCCATTATCTCCATCCTCTTTCCTTCCTGTCTTAGGTCCCCCTCTACCTCTTGTTCTTAAACAGACCTGCTACGTAGCACCTCATTTCTTCACTCAAACATGCTCATGGAGACGCCCCCCCCCCCACTCACAAATGCAAGCACTCACAGATCAGACCTCAATTTCCAAAACAATCACTCTCTTCATGTCCAAGTTAATCATCCCATGTTCAAGCCTCGGCAGCAGGCTCTCTGGGGATTCTGGGGTCAGGCTTACGATGTTTCAGACCAGCCTTGACATGACTCTGGAGTTTCCTGTCAGTCTTTGTTTCCTCGTCTATAAAATCAGAAGTAACTCATACTTCTGAGGCAAGCCTTACAGTGTAAAAGATAGACGAAATCATCTGTGCAAAGTGTTTGGCAAAGTAACCCAGAGTCTAATACTCTAATATCTTGTTGTTGTTGTTGTTGTTGTTGTTGTTGTTGTTGTTGTTACTGTTGTTGTTGGCACACACCGTTGTCACCCCCTCACTTCCACAGCTTAATACCTTAAGAGCCTCCTCCCCCATATCTAACTTTGGTTCTTTCGAGGGCACACCAGCCACCCATCCATCTTGGTACATGGAGGGGCGGGGGAGGGGGAGAAAGGAGGTCCTCCTGCAGCGTTATCTGTTAGGAGTGTAGCGGAGACTGGAGGCTCCCATCCCCACAGTATTAAGGAGGAGTACCTCTACCCCTTTCAGTTGGCAATGGCTAAGTGAGGAAGGGAATGTTTACTCCTGCCCCTCAGTATGAGGCAGTGACATAATTTATTTCCTGGGCTAACATCAGAGAAAGTCAGATAAATAAAGGGCAACTATTTATTTTTGTTTGTTTGCTTTTAGATTTATTTATGTTTATGTGGATGAGTATGCTACCTTAGTGCACAGCAGAAGAGGGCATCAGATCCCATTACAGATGGCTATGAGTCACCCTGTAGTGGCTTGGGAATTGAACTCAGGACCTCTAGAAGAGCAGCTGATGATCTTAACTGCTGAGCCATCTTTCCAGTCCCACAACTAGCCTTTTTTTTCCCGGAGCTGGGGACCGAACCCAGGGCCACTGAGCTAAATCCCCAACTCCCACAACTAGCCTTTTAAATGGACACATTGTCTAGGTTTTCAAATGAGAGTTGCTCTACCAGGAACCAAGAATATCTCAAAAGATATTTGAGATATGGAGAAAGAGTCCATATTTGCCAAAAGCAATGCTGGAGTTACCCAACGACAGAAAGCTTCAACAAGTGATTTGAGGCACACTTAAAATAGTCAGGAAGGTCTCTGCAATGGCTGATAAAGTATAGGGCAGAACCAAATGGAAAAGATACAAGTGGACAACGAACTATGTAAAACAAAAGCTTAATATGAGAAGGCTCTTTCTGTGCAAGCCTGGAGACTGGAGCTTGATTCCCTAGGACCCACAGGTAGAAGACGACAGATTTCAGACATCAAAAGATCAATGAGGTAGAGCTATTACCAGAACAGAAGGAAGAGGGAGAGAAAGTCATGGCTGAGGCAAAATTACAACAAAGAGCAAGAGGAGGAGGAGGAGGAGGAGGAGGAGGAGGAGGAAGGAGGAAGAGGAGGAGGGCGAGGGAAGGTGGAGGAAGGGGGAGGGGAGGGTGAAGAGGAGCAGCGGGAGGAGGAAGAGAGCAACTCTGGAAGGCTCAGAGCCTCCATAATAAACCCAAATATTTCAAATTTTAGTGAAGAAGTGGGAGACAGAGGCAGGAGGGTTTCAGGGCTTACCATTCTGACAGTATAGCTTAGTGAGTTCCAGGTTCAGTGAGATATCTGTTCTAACACATAGAAGTGAAGAGTAATCAAAGAAGTACTGGATATTAACCTCTGGCCTTCATATATGTGCACATGCAAACACGTATGCACACACACACAACATATATATACCTATAAGAAACCCCAAGATCCAAGTTCTTGTTGTCTACAAGAAACATACCTCATGGGCAAAGACACACCCCTGACTGTGAGTGAAGGAATGGAAATCAATACACCAGATAACAGGAGCCAAGAACATGCAAAAAATACCCACACTTAGTATTTAATGGGGCAGGCTTGAAGCCCAAATTAGAAGAGATTAAAAAGTCACTACAAGTTACTAATTTAAACAATCCATCAGAAAGATATACCAATTGTAAAGCTATATGAACCAAATATTGGATCATCAATTTAATAAAAAACACATTTCACATAAAGGGTGAAAAATATCTAAATACAATAACTGGGTAATTCCAATATCCAGTGCTTATCAACAGATAGGACACCCTGACTAAAAGACATCTCTGGAACTGCACAGATCAAATGGACAAGAGACACCCACAGAACGTTGCCCACACAGTGTCCTCAGCAGCCCATGGAACTAACCCTAACATAATACCTTGCGTTATAAAGCAAATCATACCATATACAAAATTTAAGTGATCTTTTTCAGTCTTTTTAATCTCACAGTGGAGAAAAGGCGGCAAACAGTAACATAGGAACTTACAGATACTCTGTGAACAAACGCAGAGTGAGCAGTGTGCTCCTGACTAATCAGTGCTCCACTGAAGAAAATTTTAAATTGTTGGGGTCAAATAAAAGCGCAACTTAGCACCACGTTGGGATGGGACAAGGAAGTTCTCAGAGGGAAGTTTTAACTCTAGCTACATAAAAATCAAAGAGCTCTTAAGTGGATAATATATACCTTAAAGTTTTAGATAAACAAGAACAATTTGACAACCCAAAGTCATTAGAAGAAAGAAATGATACAGATCAAGGTGGAAATTAAAGAAAAGGAAACCAAAAGGAAAAACATGACCAAGATGAAGGGGGGGGGCTTTTTAATAAACAAAATCAACAAACCCTTAGACAAATTAATCATAAGACAGAAAAGACCCAAATTAATAAATTTGAGGTGTAAAGGGTACACAAGTATTCATTAGTAAATAGTATGTAAAAATGATGTGCACGAAAACCTCAAAAACAATGCTGAGGCTATCATATCTGATATCAAATTTTACCTCAGAATAACATAAGAAAAAATCTTAGTGGCATGAAAACAGACAGACAGACAGACAGGCAGACCAATGGAATATAAGGTCCAGAAATAAGCATACAAGCACAGTCAACTGCCTTTTAGCAAACGTACCCAAAGCATAGAGAAATACCTTTTCAACAAATGACACATAGTGAGGGTGAGAACCGTTTGTTCACATGTAGTAAGTACAGTGAAATTAGATCCCTACCTTACACCCTGCACATCAGTCATTTCAAAATGGGTTGAAGACCTTCATAAGGAATCTCCGAACTTTGAAACCTCTAGAGTAAACATAACTGATAGTCTTCTAGAAACGGGTGTAGGCAAGGACTTTTGTAAAGGACCCCAGTAGCTTAGGAAATAGCAGTAACAGACAAATGGCCATGAAACCTATGAGAAAGGAAGGCTCAGCATCCTTAGCACCAGGAAAACACAAATTAAAACGACAACATTAGGGTTTGGTCTCATCCCAGGCATAATGGCTGCCATGAATAAAGCAAACGGGGGCTTCTTCCCTTGAGCAGCTTGCATAGCACCAGCACTTGGAAAGCTAACTAACAGGGAGGGAGCTCCCAAGCCAGCTCCAGCCTGATATCTCTATGTGCTGCATCTAGAGAGACTGGTGTCTTGAGCAACAGGGTCTTCCCATCTAGTTCTGGTGGGCCATCAAGAGCAGTGGCAATGGCCTGTATTGTTTAAGGGCCACCTGGAGCCCCATGAGGAGGTATCTCATGCCTAGAATTTCATTTAATAACCTATTGCTTCTGGGAGCCACATTAGGTCTAGATTGAAACACACACACACACACACACACACACACACAAATTTGCTTATTAAATATTTAGTCACAAAGCTCCATTGATCACCTAAGCATACAAAGACAATAGGCAGAAAGAACCACAAACTTATGGTAGAATTACCCTATGAAGGAAACAATTCTAAGCACATACATACCAAACAACAGAGCTACCAACAGTATGAAACACATGCTAAAGGAGGAGAAAGAGAAATCAACAAATCCACAATTACGATTGCAGATTTAAGTTGGTCCTCTCAATAACTGATGGACCAACTAAGCAGAACTTGGGAGGATAAAGAATTTAATGGCTTGGTAAGACAAAAGAGCCTAATCTATATTTGCAGGAGTCTCCAATAAAAGCAAAATATATGTATTTTTTTTTCCTGGAGTATATCCCAAGGTAGAATCTATCTTGGGCTATAACACAAAGATGCCTTTTAAAAGGGTTGGAAATCATACAAAATAATAGAATCGAATTATGAGTTAATATCAGAATGAAGCAGGGAAACTTTCAGCACTCAAAAAATCAAGCAAAGTGGGGTTGGGGATTTAGCTCAGTGGTAGAGCGCTTGCCTAGGAAGCACAAGGCCCTGGGTTCAGTCCCCAGCTCAAAAAAAAAAAAGAAAAAAAAAAAAAAAAAAAATCAAGCAAAGCACTTCTGAGTTACCCACAAGTCAAAGGGGAAAGCTAAAGGAAAATTTAAAAGTACATTGATTTGAATGGAAAGAAACCTGTCAGACCTGTGGGACATGTCAGAAGCCAGGTGAGAAGAAACCCAGAGCACCTTGTGTATCTATTAGAAATCGAGAAGTCTCAAATTAGTGATGTGTGAAGGACCCTAGGGGCTTTCGCCAGCCTTACACCCACCCGCCTCAGGGCAAGGCTAGACCAGGTTCCATTCCACCCACAGGAACACTCTTGTAGAAAATTCTCAATGTACTGACTGGTGCTTGCTAGTCAATAGATTTAAAGGTCAATATGCTTAGCCAATAAATTTGAACTGTAATCTTGCTGATGTAACCTGTGCCCCCAAAATGTATAAAAACTTCTTGTAATAGCCATTTGGGGTCGCCTTCTAGTCACTCGCCTTGAGGGACTAATTGGAAGTGGACCCTGACGGGCCAGAAAAATAAACCCCTTGCTTTTGTATCTCCGTGTCTCCCTGGGGACATTTCAAAGTACCACTGACAGAGGGCCCGGGTCTTACACAGCAATACAGAGAATGAGCAAAGTAAAGTGATAGCAAGCATTAGAAAGAACAAAAGATAAAAACCAGCTGAAGACAAATATAATAGAGAAAAATCCATGAACAAAGATTCGCTTCTTTAAAAAAATTCAATAAAATTGACAAACCTTGTGAAAAACTAACAACAAAAAAAAACCCCACCAATGTCATGAATGAAACAGCTATTCCATGATAGACCCTACAGAAATACAAAAGATAAAAACAAGGTGAACAGGTTTATACGCAGATTGACAGCCTAGACAAAAAGATCAATTCCTAAAAAAAAAAAACAAAAACAAAAACAAAAACCATGACTCATTCATCAAAAACCAGACTTTAAATAGCCCCACAACTAATGATAATATAAATTCATAATTTAAAAACTGCCTCTCAGATCTAGTCTAGGTCATTTAATGTAAGAATTTTATTAATGCTAAAAGAAGAAATGACATCTGTTCTACACAACTTCTTCCAGAAGATAGAAGAACAAAGATCACTTCCCAATTTATTTCAGGAAGTTAGTATTCTCCTAATACCAAACCAGCCAGAGCTCATATGAAATAAAGAGATACACCGATGTTCTTCATGAGTATACACATAACAATTCACAAAATGTTGGTAAATTGCTTTCAACAGCGTGTAAAAGGAAATACAGACTACGACTAAGAAAGAGATATTCCAAAAACCCAAGTTGGTTCAATCACCTAAAACCAGTCACTTTGTGAACAAGACACTTGATCAACGGGCTAAAGAAAAAATTCATGTAAACGTTTATTGCTTGATGTAGAAAAAACACTTAGAAAAACTCAGTGCCCATTCATGAATACTTTGTAAGTAAATGGAAATATTAATAGAAGGGGATGTATTCAACTTGATAAAGAACATCTAAAAAATAAATAAATAAAACAAATAAGCAACAAAAATAAAACACTCTACAGCTACCATTACGTCAACAGTGGATGTCTTGATGCTTACCTCAAACCAGACACAAGGCAAAGAAGTGCATTTCTCCCCACTCCTATGCATCATAGTGCCGAAAAGGAAAAATGAAAATTAAAGGCAGATATTTCACACCTTCCCAGGGCGCCTTGTTGGCTCTCCTGTTGCTGTCATACAATGTACTGGCAAAAGCAACTTGGGAGGAAAGGTTTGTTCCAGGCTTCGGTCCATCACTGTGGGGAAGCCAAGGTAGCAGAAACTTGAAGAGCCTAAGTATATCGTATCCACAATCAAGAGCAGTGAACCAATGTGTGTATGCTTAAGTTCAGCTAACCTTTTCCGCTCTTACAAACTCAAGATCCCTTGTCAAGGTACAGTGCCCCGGACTTCCTATCTCAATTACCGTAATCAAGATAATCCCTCACAGACGGACGTGCCAACGACCAGTTTGATCTAGACAATCTCTCCTTGAGACTCTCTTCTGAGGAGATTCTAGATTGTGTCAATTTGACTATTAAAACTGACCATCACCGGATGTCAAGTCTCTCCAAAGTAATATATAGATTTATTTAAATCCTTGTGTCATTTTGCAGATTTTGATTTTTTTTTGTAGGTATAGATAATTCTAAAATTAATCAACTTGGTGATGATAAGGAGCACCCTGCCTACTGCCTACCTTTCATACCGACAATGCTATGCAGGTTGCTGGCAGGGGAGGGGCGTGGGGGGTGAACAAGTCTTACCCAGCTGTGTACCCTGAGGACTGGAGTGTGGCAAGATACGTTCACGGGTGCAATATGTCATGGGGGTAGGGTAACCAATTGATTTCTAATGTGGCAGAACATTCCCCTAATGAATAAAGATTTCAGGGGACCAATCACTGGGTGAGGAGTAGGCAGGACTTCCGGGTGGGAGAGAGGAAGAGGGGAGGCAGGAGAAAGAGACTTGGCTTTTGGACAGGAGAGGAGGAGACAAGTTGGAAACTATAGGAGAGGAAGAGGAGCCAGTACCACACTGTCCTGGGAGTCATAAGTATTGGGGATTTCTTAGACGATTAAATAATAAGTAGGGTGCGTTCGCTCCGTCTAGGTGTGTAGCTTGTGTTTATATCAATTGAGTTTTGAGTTCACTGTGTGGGTGTTTTGTGGGTTGAGAATTTACTGATATAAATCTGACTGGTAAATTACAAACATTAAGAGTTTTGATTTTACCGGGTTATGGGGATTTGTGACAGCTAAGGACAGGGGACGGATGACTGGAATTCGACCAGAATCTGCAGCAGGAGAACTGTGAGTTTGGCAGTCACTGCTTGGGGCCAGGTAGAACCTGGGGCTAGCCATGGAGGCAGCGAGACCGCCGGGGCCAGAGAGTAGCCGGTGTTAGTGTGGATGGTGCCTTTTTAATATTTCCTGCTACAGGTGTGAGGCAAGAATGCACTAGAAATTTAAGATTCTTAGCCTATGAGTTAGAAATTTAGTTAGGAATTTGGTTTGATGAGCAGGGCAGAGTCGAGTCACATGATGACTCAAGCACTGGAACCTTGAAAGAAAGAAAGAAAGAAGGCTCTGAGGTCCCCTGCTGTGAAAAGAGACAAGATGGCTGCTCTCAGTCAGAGAGCCAGAGAATGGAAGCTGCCTACTTCTTGGGGCAGATATCGATTGAACTGAATTTATAAAATTGGGATTATTTGCTTTTAAGGTAGATTTATATACCGAATTTTGTCCTAATCACTTGGGGAATTTCGCCAGCGGTTCAGAACTAGAATAGGGAAAATTACTGACTCCAAGTATTGAGCAGTGATAATTGCCTGCTATGAAGAGGTATTAATAAAATGGATGTCTGTGGCTCCAGGCAGAGAGCACAACGGATAGATGGTATGACACAGTGTGCAGGAAACTCATAGTCTTTGTTCGTGGGCTCCACGGGAATTTTGGGTTAATTATCCTGGCATGACAGATTAGAACAGGCCTAAGAATAGGCTTATACAGTACTTGTTTAGTTTACTTCCTTTGTTTTGCATTGTTTTTATTTTCAAAATGAGTAGGATTATGAGTCTTTTGGTCGTTTTATTTGTTTGTTTGTTTGTTTGTTTGTTTATTCCTCTGGAAGAGAAGGCAGGATACAAGCTTTCCTGGTTGCCGACTGAAGGATATGCTGATGTGGGAGAAAGGTTTCACCTTTGCATGTTTAGGAAAGGTGATTAGTGTCCACACAC
Organism: Rattus rattus; assembly: GCF_011064425.1. Classification (NCBI taxonomy): domain Eukaryota; kingdom Metazoa; phylum Chordata; class Mammalia; order Rodentia; family Muridae; genus Rattus; species Rattus rattus. The sequence goes on along the minus strand of NC_046163.1, from coordinate 61,032,636 downwards.
CTTCCAGAGTGGTGTGGATCAGATTTGATAGAGGCAGACCACCTGACTATGAATTCAGGTGAATCAAACAGAAAATATTCTTTGGGCCATCCCTCACATGGCACGACTGAAGACTTATGATTGGAGCAGAATTTCATCCTAACTACTCTGAGCACCATACACAGGCTAATACAATCTGTACAGAGATCTCGATGATGATAAAAAAAGTTTGTTTTGAGATTTGTGTATTACAGCCTACCCAGCCTTGGTGAGTTTCATCATCAGACATGCTGAACTGACCTGTTTGAACTCCTGATCTCAGGAACTCTCAGCTGGATCCAGTCAGGACACAGACATCATCAGAAACTACCCTCTCCCCCCTCTCTCTTTAAAGATATATTAACGCCCATATTCAGCAGGAAGAGTAGTTATGAAGAGTCATCGCCCTGGTTCCCTGGGCTTGGGGGTCTGGAGGTGGTTATTCTAAGTTGTCTCTCTGGGGAATTTAGATTTGAACAGGGAGGAAATAGCTAGAATTGATTGTGTAGCCATTATCTCATTTAGTAGAAATCTTTATAATAGTTACTAAGATGAAGTCATAATTTCTTACTTTGGTACAGAATTTATTTTGAAAAAAATTTAAGATTTTCATTGGTATGAATTTCTTGTTAATATAAAATTGGGATTAATATTCTTACTCTCATATAGGCATTGTGCCTATGCAACACATTTAAGAATACAAGGCTTAGGTGCAGTCCTTATATTACCGTTATTATAAACTCATCTGAGATGATTAAGACTTTGAGTTAAAGGCCAGATAGCAAATTCTTGGCTCTGAGTTAATCAGAGTGGTGCTTGCAAAATATTTTATTTAGAAATAGCTGAGAGTAGTTAACGGAAAACAGTCCAGATTACTTTATATAAATAGATGTTTTTCAACATCAGAAATCCACAAAATGTGATGTTTAGTGTTATTTATTCCTTTGTTGTTGAGACTTATCTGTTCCAAGCAGCTCCCCTTGTGGAGTCAAAGAAGAAATTGAGTGTCTCTACCTCCAGGTGGCTAGGTAGCCACCAGGCAGAAATTGCCTATTTCATCTACAGACAAATACTGTCCAGAAAAAGAACACACTTGCAGAATAGTCGACTGATAATCTCTGCCAAGACAGGGTAATCAGTCCTTAAAAACTCTGCATCACAAAGGTCTGTTGGATGATCCTGGGCCAGAAGGCTGAAGATTGATGCTCCAACTTCCTGACATACAGGGGCTGTATAGATAGGCAGCTGTCTCTACAATCTGTCTCAGTTCTGAAATCTGTGTTAGGCTTCCTATATTTTCAGATTAATATTGGTCACTCTTGGATTTCTGAAGGGGTTGAAAGACTAGTTATAGTCTCATAACCAACCCAGGCTATTCAGCATTGAGAGGACATATTTAATTGGATAGTTTTTCAGATCGTATACAAGTTAAACCAGGACATAAAAGATATGGGTTGATAAGCCTTTTTAGTTAGGATAGATAACAGAGTGTTCTATTTAGTTGACAAACATGGTGGACTGGGTGTTAGGTGTATTTTGTACTTTATAAATTACAGAACGGTAACGGTTATACTCAGTTTATATTTGAGAGAAAAGTTTGGTTTTTTATTGGACAGAAAAATATGAGATGTGGCAGAACCTTCCCCCAATGAATAAAGATTTCAAGGAGCCAATCACTGGGTGAGTAGGCGGGACTTCCGGGTCGGAGAGGGTAAGAGGAGAGGCAGGAGAAAAGATAGGGCTTTTGAATGGGAGAGATGACGGAGGACAAAATGTAGGTAGCAGAGGCCCCGTTCAGGCGGCGGATCTGCCGGGATCTGCTATCAGAGGATTTGTATCTTAGAATAGCTTACAAATTAGGATGCTAGTTGCCACGCCCAGTGATTGTGTTACCTACTGATTATAAACTAAGTCTGCATGGTGTTTTTCTTCACGTGGCAACTCAGCTGGGTTCCAGAGAGAAAGGTAGGGCAGCAAAGCATGAGTTTTCGGAAGTGCACCCCAGTTAGCCATGGGAACTTGGAAGCATGGGACTGACATGGCAGCGACCCACCATGGAACCTTGGTGAGCCAGGTGGAGAGATTTCCGAGCCGTGGGTCAGAGAGTCTGCCGGGTTGAGAACAGGCTAGCCAGTCCACCAGTGCTCTGCCAGCAGCAGCATGGGATTCATATTTTTTTATTTCACGCTACAGGTTTAAGGCCAGATCCACAGGAGGAAACACATGCCTGGTACTGTTATCTAGCCAAGACCCATGGTTGGGGAGTTCACAGGCCCCAAGGGTGAAGTCTATTATTTTGCTAATGGATATAATATCAGACTGCCCTCTAAATTCCTATCACTCTACCGTTAGACTAGTGCAGCCCTCAGACCTCATCAGGGAAATTTCTTTGTGGAGTGGGGTAAATAGTGGTTAACAGAGAAACTTTCAATTGGTCAAAGTAAAGAGTCAATAAAGCATTCAGCTACAAATGTTGAATCCATGTCACAACTCTTCCCAAGACTCAGGGACCAGTAAGAGAGGGGCAGAAAAGTTGTAAGAGTCAGTCGTTGGGAGGACCAGAGCAGGGCAGCGAATTCTGGATGTGGTTGGGCTGCTGTATCATGGACTCAGAGCGGCTGTGGTTGCCTGTGTAAGAGCTGCATAAGATCAAGCCTGTGGACATTCTAGTGTGGAATGGGAAGGGTTGTGAGCCCACTCCTGAGGAGCAATGAACAGTTGATAGTCTCTCAGGGAAGGACAGTCACTTTTCTTTAAGGGTGTGGCTCCTGGTATAGTGACCAGGCTCCCCTGGAATATATGGGCAGTACAAATTGTAGTAAATGTGTTAATCACTTTAAAAGAACAAAAAATGGAAAATCATAGTAGGTTGGAGTTCAGGTGGACCTGGGAGGAGTTAGAAAGAGTGAATATGGTCAAATACATTACATATAAAATTCTTGAGGTCTGGAGAGATAGCTCAGCGGTTAAGAGCACTGGCTGTTCTTCCAGAGGTCCTGTGTTCAAATCCCAGCAACCACATAGTGGCTCACAACCATCTGTAATGAGATCCGATGCCCTCTTCTGGTGCGTCTGAAGAGAGCTGTAGTGTACTCACATACATAAAATAAATAAATTTTAAAAAATGAATAAATAAATTCTCGACAAATTTATAAACATACTTAAAATGAAGCCACAGTAAGATGTGTGATTTCTGAAGATGAATAAGAGACAGTGACAGCATCAAAAGCTGGCAAACACAGAGACACCGGCCACTCAAACATTGCTGGTGAGAATGTAAAATGATTTAACCACTCTGCAAGACAAAGTGGCATTTTCTTCAAAAACCAAAGGAGCAACCACCACACTGTGCTCCCCAGGCGTTGCAGATAAGAACATTTGTGGAAGAGAAATTAAGATCTCCGTGCATCTGAAAGCTTACAGAGGAGTGCTCCTAATACCTTCAATTGCAATAGCCTAGGACGGATTAGCCCAGCCGTTTCCCAGCTGCTTCCGGTTGAAAGGTTAAACAGTCTGTGGAAAGACCAAAACCGACTTACAGGACCTCAGCAATACAACGAACCCACGTATTGTACGCACAACAAAACGGCTGAGTCTCAGAGAACTATGCTGAATGCAAACAGGTGGTTTATAGGGGTTACACGGTATGTGGTTCCACCGCAGGAGCATGACTGTAATGGCAGGATTGCAGAAAGGGAGACGTGGTTAAGAGTTCCCAGGGCCTGTAGGTGGATAGAGATGGGGATGTAACGTGAAATTGAGACACGAGTGAAGGAAGCTTCGGGAAGTTCTGAACCTTGACTGCGCTATTGCCTGTTCCTAAGTGTGATTTGTACTGTGGCTTTTAAGCAGTCAACACGAGGGAAACCGTAAAACACGTTCAAGGGATTATTGCAGTATTCCTTAAAACATGGATGTAGAACTGAAGAAATGGTTCAGCAGGTGAGAGCGCTCGCTTCCTGCTCTTCCAGAGAACCCAAGTTTAGTAACCAGCGTCACAGTGGGTGCTCACAGCCCAGTGTAACTCCATCTCCAGGACCTCTGACTTCCAATTCTGTCCCCCACAGGCACCTGTGTGCTCACGCATGCACATCTGCGTGTATTCACGCACAAGTGAGAAAAATATACGGAAGTAAAGTGATCTCAAAATATCAATAAAACTGACATCCCCATGCATTGCACATTGTAGCAGAGGACCTTGGATTCCAAAAGAACTATACTTGGTATAATTTATCAACAAAGAAAAGCCACGCCTTGCTAAGCCCTCAAATAATAACTTTTGTTATTGACTAAAATGTAAAATGAAATCCAAGTCTCTTTACAATACTTAGATGAGTGGAATATGAGCCCGGAAAAGTGAGCCTGGTAAAAATAATTGCCACCACGTAAAGTCCCTGAGGGCACAGGCTGTAATTGGCCATGTTTGACATTGCCCAAAACCCTGATCAATAAATACAATCGATCTCAATGTAAGGAATCTTTTTGTTAATCAAAAGCAAAAAACAATCAAAAAATTGCAAGTAGCAACTTGGTTGTTTAGAAAGCCGATCACAAAATTGAATAGGTTTAATAACTTGTCAATTAAATAAAAAGTCAATTATAATGTATTAGCCCTGTTTCGGCGACTTAAACATTGGCATGTAAGTATTTATCAGATCCAGATGATGTAGCCTACCCTGTAATAGCCAAGCCCTATCCAGGGTGTGGTACATCTCAGATATTTGTTTATCTGTTTTAATTATATAGCTTCTCTAAGGCATAAGTATTATTTATGGTCTTTCTCAGGTAAAGGTTAGCAGCACAGCAGTAAGGTAGAATAAACTTTTTCTAATATTGAGTGTAAGTGATAGAGGTGGAATTTGAACCCAGGTCTTTTGAACTTTGAATGCCATTTTTATTTTTTATTTTTTTGCATCTCGCTTGGCCTTTTAGCAACTAATTGGTTATGAGGCAGGCTATGAAACCAGGCTGCCTGTGGTCAAAGTGAAGCTCTAATGCTGAGCCCAGTGAATGATCCTGGACAAGGTTCTTAACTCATTGTGAGGGCTAATCGCCATTGTTAATTTGACTTCATTCCGAATCACTCAGATGGAGTGAGAGCATTTTCACCGAGGTGACTGTAGGCAGCAGTGTGGGCTGGTCCTGGACTGGAGAAAGGGGAGAGGAGAGAAAGCTACCCAAGCACTAGCAACATTTGCCTCTGCCTCTGGACTGCAGAGGCCTCACGCTCCTGCCACCTGCCTTCAATGTCGTGATGAGGAACAGTTCCTCAAACTGTGTCCAAAGGAGCCAGCCCTTCCTGAGTTCCTTTTGTCAGGTATTTTGTTACAGCGTTGAGAAAAATGGACAACAAACTATCCATGCATCTGTTTCTTCACACAAAGGACATAAGTGCATAGCCCTTAGGGTTGTGATGTTTAAATGGATGAATGCATGAAAGGAGTGAAGAACATGACGGAAACTCTGCCTTAGTCTTATTAGAAATAATCCTTGGGTCTGACACTGCTCAAACTTTAACCAGTTAAAATCTGATTTGTGGACCAGGGATGTAGCTCAGTGGTAAAGAACTTGCCTAGCGTGTGTTAGGCAAAGAGTTCAATTAGCAGCATTGCAGTGTGTGTGTGTGTGTGTGTGTGTGTGTCTGTGTCTGTGTCTGTGTGTGTGTCTGTGTGTGTGTGTCTCTGTGTGTCTGTGTGTGTCTCTGTGTGTGTCTGTCTGTGTGTGTGTCTGTGTGTGTCTATGTGTGTCTGTCTGTGTGTGTCTGTCTGTGTGTCTCTGTGTGTGTGTGTCTGTGTGTGTGTGTGTGTGTGTGTGTGTGTGTGTGTGTGTGTGTGTGTGTGTGTGTCTGTGTGTGTGTGTGTGTGTGTGTATGTGTGTGTGTGTGTGTGTGTCTGTCTGTGTGTGTGTCTGTGTGTGTCTATGTGTGTCTGTCTGTGTGTGTCTGTCTGTGTGTCTCTGTGTGTGTGTGTCTGTGTGTGTCTATGTGTGTGTGTGTGTGTGTGTCTCTGTGTGTGTGTCTGTCTGTGTGTGTGTGTGTGTGTGTGTGTGTGTCTGTGTGTGTGTCTGTCTGTGTGTCTCTGTGTGTGTGTTTCTGTGTGTGTGTGTTTCTGTGTGTGTGTGTATGTGTGTGTATGAGAGAGAGAGAGAGAGAGAGAGAGAGAGAGAGAGAGAGAGAGAGAGAGATTTGCAAGTACAGCAGAATTTGGGAAAGATGAACGGCAACCTAACACTCTCACACATTAGAACACACATGCCTTTCACATTGAAACTTTAAAGGCTGAAATGATTTTTACCCGAGACTAAAGTGATAATTTCAATTTCCAAGAAGTCAGTTGGCTTTCAGCTTCCAATGTGTCACACTTCTATGTTGAATCAGTTCAACACTGGGCCTGGCTTTACTGGCATTATCGAAGACATTCTGATCCCCGCTTTCCTTCTTCACAGTGGGGAGGGGCATGCTGATTTTACCTCAGATATCAGACCTTGCTGGGGCTCCTTATTGCTTAAAATTCCTTCCTGGGAGAGGTGGGGATATAAACAATGCCTAACTTCCCTTCATAAGGCCCCGATGACAAACTAATGTTTAATTCCACTGAACTTCACTTTGGGAAACCATTGGGGTTGTTTAAAGAGCACAGCAAAGGATTAATAACAGGAGCATGGGCAAGGACCCCACAGCAGCCACACTGGCAAGTCTCACCCAACATGGGTGGTGGCTTCCCCAAAGCTGCATAGGTTAAGTTCTCTCCTTTGGTCTTCCCTACCCTATATACTCTAGCACCTCCCTTAGGATAAAATTTCATACAAATGGGGTGTCCTGGGCTGGTTGGATACTCAAGTGAGGTCCAGAAACCTTTCTGTCTCCTCCTTTAAAGGAGAGTGTCAGCTGTCCTAGACTCCATCACGAATGAATAAAAGTCATTACAGACAGCCTGAAGGTGGCATCTGTCTTGCTTGGAGGATCGTACTGAACAGCACTGGTCTATCCCTGAAATGATTGAACCAGAACTCATCTCCGTTTGTGTGTCTTGCATAATCGAGTCTTTCAATAATGGGCTTTTAAAAATTTTTTTGAGACATCAAGCCTTTGCCAGTGGATTTTGTCCTTTAAAAAAAAATTCAGAGAGTTCTGGGTATCTTCCAATTTTATGTCTGGTTATAACCAGAGCCATTTCTCTTTTAATAGCACTTGAAACAGAATAGTTCTATTTCCATATAATTTCCCTGTGTTTCAAAAGGAGTTGTTGTTTCACTTTGACATGACGGATGTTCAGACTTGGGCTGGTGGGTCATGTTGCTGTTTTTGAGGTTACATAGAGGTGCGTTAATTTTCCAAAAACCAGAGGACTTAACCCCCAAAACTTCCAAATCTTACTTTTCCATACTTGTAGCTGTCATTTGTATTGGATGGGTGGTGCTAATTTCCAGGTCTTTCACTGCCTTTAGGTGACAATTGGATACGGGGGGGGGGGGCGCTTTGGTCTCAGTGATGTCACAGTCCTTCTGCAGCAATGTGGAAGTGTGTGTGGACAATGACTCACCCTTCAGTCACATCATAAATAGCATCTTTACGCTCAGCTCAGAATCAAATATTAATCAGTCCTTAACATGGGACATCTCCTTATAGCAGGGGAAAATGGCCACCAAAAGCTTTAGGCTTTTGTGCATAACCCAGATATATACTCCCATGCCTCCAATATGGAATAGTTCAGAGAAGATTTGGATTTTTGCAAATTTGGGTCATTAGCATTTCACGTATAGGATTGTACTCATCCCAACCTGAAGATTGGGCCTTCTGGGACTCATCCCCAGAACAGTATAGTACAGGCAAGAATACTTAATGGATGCTAATACAATGAGAGATTCTAGATAAGCTTCAGGCACATTTACTGGCCTCAAAACAATAGCATAGAAAAGCTCATGCCGTAGACCGTACCTAGCATTAATTTAGAATTGATTTAGAGAAATGAGGTTTTTTTTATTTTTCTTCTAGGACTCCCACACACCTTCTCCCCTTTACTCATGTGAAAACAGCTCCAGACTCCTCCTTCTCACAGTGCAGAAGACAATATACGCCCTCTCGGAATGGCTGCTTCACCCACTAAATACACTGTGGCATTACAGACCTAAGGCATGCTTCCCAGGGACCGTGCAGATCTGGAAACATGAGCAGAATCTCTGAGGATAATTCTGGATGACAATATGGCAAAAGGGGAAGCTGGCTCCGAAATTCCCAGTTGGGCAGAGGCCTTGGGAGGAGATGCCAAAGTTCAGGTCCATGGAACCCCTGGGCACTGACAGACGCAAGCTTGATCCACAGGTAACCCCAGTGTAAGCTCAGGTTTTCCACAGTTAGGTCAACTATGAATCCATAATTCTGTCGAAGAGAGGATCGTGACTGATAGAGTCTATACAGATGAGGACTCATCCCGGGTTTGAAATATTAGAATTATCAGATCAGAATAGAGAAAATCCAACATAAAAATTCAAAAAATAGAGACATAAAAGAAGCAGATCTTAAAAATATGAGAGAGTAAAAGAAAGTAGAGATTCTGCTGTGACACATGCCTGGAGCGCAGGGCAAATAGCATATTAGACACAGCCAAAGAGAGAATCAGCGAGTGTGAAGATAGGGCTGAAGAACGTGAAGAGACGTCTCTGTCTTATCCCCCCAAGAGGAACAAGATCTAAAATGAGAAAAATAGGTCAAGGTATGTGCAAGATAAAAAGAGATGCTTCGTGTCCAATCAGAGTCCAGGGGGAAGCAACAGGGAACATGGAGGAAAGGGGAAATGGAAAGATTATTTTCCAGAATTTTGGACATATGGATGCAGTGTCTCAGGAAGTACAGGAGTCTCTGAATCCTACGAAGAAAGCAAACCTGTGTGGTGGAGAAGGGATGGGGAGGGTAACTCAGTGGGTAGAGCGTTTGCCGACTCTGCAAAGAGCTCGGGATTCAACCCGCGCACCACATCAACCAGGTGTGGTGATGCACAACTGCGACCCCAGAACGTGGGGGTAGGGGTGGGGACAGGATCTGAAGCTTGAGATAAAGGGCGATTGTATGGTTAGTTTGGGGCTGCACTGCATTAGATTCTGAAGTGGGGAAAGAGGGAGGGAGGGAGGGAGGAGGGAGGGAGGGAGGAGGAGGGAGGGAGGAGGAAATAACACATTGAACACTACAGATGGACAGAAGATAGCCAAGGTGTTAGAGAAGAAAATGGATCACTTACCAAGAAAACAACCATGCCGGAAGATACTTTCTCAGCAGAAAACCAGAGCCAATTGAGACAGCAGAGCATCACTCTCTCGAAGCAGAGAGGATATAGCAGCCATTCTACAACTGCCCACCCAGCAAAAGCACCTCCACTTGGGAGAGCAAAATAAAAACATTTTCAGAGAGGCACAGGCAGCAGTTTTAAAAGGAAAAAGGAAAAAAAAAATGGTCTTGGGGATGGGGGAAACGGTCTGAAATTTATGAAAACCGGATAAACATTAACAACATTGTCTATAGAAAAGTTCAGATCTAGTTTCCAGGTCTACTTTATGGAAATAAAAATGTTTAAAGGTGGAGAGGAATAAACATAAAGCAAGAATAATACGAATGTGGGGAGAAGAAATGGTTGCCATTTAGTAGAGCATCAGGACACTAACGTTAAAGTGTAATTGGTCTGGGTGTGACCTTTCAAGGTTAACCAAGAAGTGATAGAAATAAAGTTCAATATAAGTTCCAAATAAGTAGAAGGAACAGCAGAAGTGCCAAGTTTTAATCGCCAAGGAGAAAAGAAAAACAGGCAGAGATTTAGAAAATGAGGTAAATAAGCCAAAAATAACACACACTAGAAAGGAACAGAGATCTGTCAGTCACGACTGTAAACGGGAAAGGGCTCTCACCAGATAACAGATGGGGATTGTCACGCTAGGTGTTTTTAAAACTCTCTCTGTGTTACTCACCGGGGACACATTTAAACACACGGACCAGGAAACGCTGGAAGTACAAGATATGCAAAGCAAACATTAACCTAAAGAAAGCAAGTCTTTTCTGTCAGGAAAAATAGACTCTAGCACAGACAAGCATTACACAGATGAGGCCGACCACTGCCTAATAACCAAAGGTTCGATTCAACTAGAAAATAAAACAATTCTGAAGGTTTTACATGCCCATAAAGCAAAGCTGATAGAACCCACAGGGAAATTAGGCTCACTACCAGAGTTTAATATTCAAGGATCCCCTTTATTCAATGATAGACGAAGTATTCAGAACATCAAGTAGTGCAATTAACAAGTGTGGTTTACAGACTTATCAACAGACCGTTTACAGAAGTCGACTGTGGACTAGACCTTGAGAGGAGTGCTCAGATTTGCAAATGTCCAGTACCGTATAAATCAGTATTCTGGTTACAATGCAACTAATTGGGGGGGGGGTGGCACAAAAATTAATGCAACTCATTTGTAACTAAAAACAATAAGCCTAGAATTTAAAATACTTTAAATAATTTGCAGGCGAGAAAGGTCACGGCAGAAATTTGAAAACATTTAGGGCTGAACAATGACAAATGGGCCACAAGCCGAGGCTCACAGCTCGGAACAGAAAAGATTCTATGAGAGGGACCGGAGAAAGTCAAATGTTTATTAACACAGGAGAAGAAAAGCTGAACGTGAGTGTGATAAGCACCCGATTTAAGACGTTAGGAAGATGATAGGACACGTCCATCAGGGTGGGAGAAAGGCAAGCATAAACCCAGAGATGAATGGAATGGGAAACTCAGAATAACAGACGTGATTAGTGAATCCAAATATCCACACGCAGGTAGGTAAGGGTTTTTATCAGGAATGTTCGAGAAAGATTCACAAATAATTCCAAAAATAACTTCAAGGCCATGATGAGAGGTCCGTCAGGGAGTGAGAAGGCAAAGGTGTGTTATCAATGCTACGTGCTGGCGGGCACCGACAGCAACAACGGCGTGCACCAGCAGCCTCCGCTTAGAAGAAACGGAGACATTCCTTTAGCTTTATCACAGTCATTCATTTATTTTGCGTGTCACGTGTGTAGGGGTCAGAGGACCGCTTGCAGGAGTCAGTTCTCTCCTTCTACCCTGTGGGTTCCAGGAATCCAACTCGGGTCGTGAGCCACAGCAGCAGGCACCTTTACCCACTGAGCTAACTGGTCAGCTCCAACATCCCTTTGGAAATAGCAAACACAATCTTTTTTTTTAAAGGATGCAAATAGCCCATAACCATTTAAACAAGTGGATCAATTGTTTAATTTTCCCCCAAACAGGATCACCATACACAGATGGTTTTGTAGGTAAGTTCATCTAAGCTCTCAAAGGCTATATGCTAATCATATGCAAACTATTTGAGGGAAAAATAAATGAAAAAGAATACTTTGCAACGTATTCTCTGAGCTCACTGTACCTTTGATACCAAAACTCAAAATTACAATAAAGCAAAGAAAAAAAGTCATAATGAAGTCTTCATTCATGAATGCAGAGGCAATAATCCTACACAAATATCAGCAAAATGAATCCCGTGCTTAATGAAAAAAAAGATAATACTGTACCAATAAGATGAGTTTATTCCAAGAGTATAAGGCTTAACTTTAGGGACTCCATAATTATCATTCGGTACATTAGCATATTAAAAGAACAAAAGCAATATGGTTATTTCAATAGAAGAAGCTCACTCGATGAAATTCAAAACACCTTTTTATGACTTTTAAAACTTAGCTGGCTCGAAAGAAAGGGGCTTACCTGATTCTGATGAAAGGAGTCAGTCGGCCAGAATCCGACAGCAAACATTATTATTAATGATGAGTCTCTAAATATTCATGACAGCAGGAAGAAAACAGAAAAGAGCCGAAAGCTATGAGGTTTGTGAAAGGAAAAACCTGAATACAGTCACTGCTCACAGATGTGATCTCCTCACAAGCTACTTTACCTACCACCTTAAGACCTTTCTATATACATAATAACACACCTTAAATAGCCAAGATCTAGAAGCCGTTAAAGGTCTCCGAAAGGTAGAATAAACAGAGGCAGTCATGTGGTGACACTCTGAGGACCAACCCTAGTCAATGGTCTGGAGTCTTATAACTTACCACTGTGTGGAAAGTAACAGACATTTATACAAAGTGGCAGCTACCCATTATGTCTTTCATGTTGTGAGGAGAAAAGAAATGTATCAAAGATATTATCCCAGCAAGGACTCAGACTTCCTGAACCTTCCCCCGTCCTTATTCTGCCAATCAGAAAATCATACTAGACTGTGAAGTTGAGCTCCCACCAATGAGATGAGACCAAGTCACCGCCTATGTCAGGGATAAAAGAAAGAAGCCACCTTGGCCAAGTGTACTTGCTAGACTGGTTTGCTTTGGGTCTTGGCACATCTGTTAAAAAAAAAATAAAAGAGCCTGGCTAAGCTACCTTGACTTTGTATGTTCCTTCATGCCACAGTGAGATCATTCTTTGTTTCTAAGAATGTGAAACGCAAAGACAGGTTCAACTGAGCTCTGCTGTGGAGATCAGGACAGTTCTCTCCTGCCCATGGGGCCAGTGAATAGAAAGGGTACTGGGGCGGAATGCAGTGTGTTGGCTCCTGCTGGCTCCTGCTGGCTCCTGCTGGCTCCTGCTGGCTCCTGCTGGCTCCTGCTGGCTCCTGCTGGCTCCTGCTGGCTCCTGCTGGCTCCTGCTGGCTCCTGCTGGCTCCTGCTGGCTCCTGCTGGCTCCCGCTGGCTCCTGCTGGCTCTACCTCTTCCCAGTTAACTGACCTTCCACTGGGAACAGATTCCTTCAAAACCCAACTCCCATGGAAAACGGACATGATAATAATGTCATCAACCTTGCTGGATGGTTGTGAAGTAAATGAGATGGTGGTTGTGAAGTGTCTGTCTCAGGAAGCTCTGGAAAATGACAACTGTGGTTGTTATCAGTGTTATTGTTCCTCGTGGGTCCCTTCACTGGAGTCTAGTGACACATGGCTTAAGGCAGAGGAAACAAAGAAAGCTGAACTCAGCAGAATCCTTTACGGGACCCTGCTCCGAGGCTGCAGACCTCAGGTGTGGCTGGTCAGCTCACACTGGTGTTTTGTCACTGAAACTCTCGCCACAGTCACATTCACAGGGCAGGGCTAAGACCCCAGGAGCTACTAACTCGAAAGCCTACAACTACACTTCCCAGAGATCTTGGCAGGATCTGTGGACCTCAGGAGAAAGGAAAGGTAGAGAAAGAAACGGAAAAGGAAGGGACTGGAAAGATGGCTCAGTGGTTGAGAGCGCTTGGTGCTTTCCCGGGGGCCTGGAGTTTGATTCCCAGCACCTGTGTTTGGGCAGCTTTGCAACTGCTTATAATTCCAGTTCCAGGAGAGCTGAGGTCCTCTCCTAATGTCCTTGGGCACTCCCACACGTGTTTCTCTTTTCTTCTTCTTCTTCTTCTTCTTCTTCTTCTTCTTCTTCTTCTTCTTCTTCTTCTTCTTCTTCTTCTTCTTCTTCTTCTTCTTTTTCTTCTTCTTCTTCTTCTTCTTCTTCTTCTTCTCCTCCTCCTCCTCCTCCTCCTCCTCCTCCTCCTCCTCCTCCTCCTCCTCCTCTTCCTCCTCCCTCTTCCTCCTTCTTCTTCTTGTTTTAGGGATAAAGAATAAGTCTTTCTTATGTATGGCAAAATCACACACACACACACACACACACACGCACACACACACACACACACGTCCTTTTAAATAAAGAGAGAAGTCCTTTCGCGCTTACCTTGATGGTCAGAGCTGCCTTCACCTAAGGCGCTTTGACTTGGAGCTGAGAATGTACTCTCAAACCACTTTACCCACTCTATTTGGGACTAATCAGGCTGCCTCCCACTCTCCGCCCTCACCCTGCCCTGTGGGTGTACAGACATTTAGCACATGAAAAGAATACAGCACCTGCTTCCCTAGCCCTAAATTTTCTGATTTTTGTAAAAGCATCTAAAATAGATTTCGTATTGTGCGGTTTTCCGACAACGCTGTTTTCGCAGTGTTTCTTGAATAGTTATTTGTGCTTAACGTTTGAAAATAGCTTTGTTCCGAGGAGGAATATAATGTGCACATTAAATATAACCCAGATGGATGTGGACACCCCTGAGCCAAATTGGAAGAGATAGAGGAGGGACATGTGGGTGATCAACCTTTGGGGTTCTGGGAGGGAACCCTTAATGGGACAGCAGACTTCCTCTGAGCTTCACCAATCAGGGTCCAATACCTTTGTTCATCAGACTGGACAAGTTGGGGCACAAGTGGGTACCCACACCCCAGAGGTTGTCAAAATGGATGACTGGCTCTAAGCATCCGACCGCGGTGGCTTCCGATTCACCCCAGAGTGGCTCTGAGGCATTCAAGGTAGTGGGGGAAAACGGGAAGCATCCCTCCAACTCATTACACGAACTTAGAAGAACTTAGAGAGCAGGGTTCTAAAAACTCTTAAAGAATTTAAAGTGCAACAGTTCCTGCAGGGTCTTTGCACAAAGCCTCAGACAGGAACAGGGTTGCCAGAGAGGCCATCCTGTCCTTTGCCTGGGATAAAGAAGATACTGTCCTGGATGTTAATTTTGTTCTGGTTTAGTAACATTTGAAGCTTACTGACAGAAAAGGCTCTGAAGAAAGTGATTTTTTTTTTCTTTTTTTGGATAGGCTCAACAACAGATCCTCTTTGGAACACAAGTTAGAGGGATTGTTCAAGGTTAAACCATAGTTATTAGGTGTGCATACATGTCCCAGTATTGCTTCTCCCTTCTTGGTCAGTGATCCTGACACCAGAAGAGCCACCTGCATCAGGGTACAGCATCTAACCTACAGCCAGAAGGCTAAGGTAAGGGCAGCTGCCCCTCCGATTCCCCACTAACCACCGCATCTGTAGGGGCGGGGCGATTCTGGCTTCACAGGCTGGGAAGCCATGCAGGTGAAGGTGTCCTGCTTGCGGGAGGCTTTCCACTCCAGCCACTGTTCACCCTGCCCTCACCCTGCCCCAGACTCTCCAGAAAGCAAAAACTGCCATTTTCCACCTGTGAAGAGGACTCTGAGACAGGGAGGGAACAGGCTGACTCCGTAAGTGACTGGGAAGTGACTGGGCGTCGGGTGCAAACACAAGCCTGGTGGTCCCAGCCCTTGGGCTCTTTGCTCCCCGTAGCTTTTCATCCACAAACGCTGCTTGAATTTCAAATAGGCAGCCCCGCCTTCTGAAGGCAGGTAACGTTTGGATTTCCCAAACTCGCACCCATGGCATCTGGTCTGCTGCTAGCTGCCAATAAATATTTACAGAAACTGAAATGTTACAGCTCAGTGGGAAGTTCCCCGACGGCCAGGTCAGGGTTCCTTGACAGCTGTTTTGAAAGTTTCACGTGACTTCCTGATCCAGGCGGACGATCTCTGTATAAAAGGACTCAGGGATCACTACAGTTACTGCTTCCAAAGCAGGAAACCTGCGAACTAAATCCGCCTCCACCTTGAATATTCAGGAAGCCAGATCAGGGAGCCTTCTGGTGGCCAGGTAGTTCTTGGAGGCCCCAGAACATTGCCCTGGAGAGGTTTGCTTTGACCCTCAATGGAATCGTTTAAGAAGTAATGTGGGAAAGAGTATGACTGGCCTGCCCTATAACCGTGCGCATTTTCAGAAGCTCGAAGAAAGAACAATTTGGTCGAAAATGGGATCCATAAGCTCTGCCAAATAAAAACCACTAAAACATTGATTGCAACAGAAAACACATTAGCATCTCAGATTACCGCTTTGCAACGCCGCCTCCTCTCTCTCTCTCTCTCTCTCTCTCTCTCTCTCTCTCTCTCTCTCTCTCTCTCTTTCTCTCCCTCCCTCCCTCCTTCCCTCCTTCCCTTCTTTACAGATTTATTTTATCTTATGGACACGAGTCTCATGCCTTCATGCGTGCCTGTACATCACATGTGCCTGGTTTGCCACAGTGCTCAGTAGGGGGATTCACATTCTCTGGGACTGAGATTATGGATGACTTCAAGCCACCAAGTGGGTGCTACGATCTCAACCTGGGTCTTTTTGCAAGAGAAATAAGTGCTCTTAACAGTGGAGCCATCGGTCCAGCCCTGCCTCATTGTTCTTAAATACAGGTGTCCAAGGCTTAATTTGACATGCTATCTGAGGACACTGGAGTATAACTTGGGGAGGCTCTAAGGGTCTAGTTGGGGGTGTTGGATAATGTCCAAATAAATCCTAGTGTCCTTGCCCCCTAGCCTGCCACTGCCTCCACAATTATAGGTCCACAGGACAGAGTCATGGAGACGTACATACCTATTGTCCATATGCGTAGACTCTCCGTCTTTGATGTCAGTCAGGTTCTTTTCCCGGCATCCTTTACACCCCATCTGTACACTCAGAGCCTGGCAAGGTTCCTTTCAGCCATGATTAGAACTCTACAGATTGTACAGTACATACTGACCCTCCCACACTGCCACTTACCGAACAGTCTAGAGACATTCTTACTGAGGGATCAAGCCAAAAGCCCTCCTATGACAGGAGCCCTTCAGGTTAACTAGGATGACTACTAGTTTTATACTGGCAATTTTGGTTTTAAAACTCAACAATGGCCCTGGAGAGATGGCTCACAGGGTAAAAGTGTGGGTTGTGTATGCATGAAGACCTGAGTTCAAGTTCATACAAAAAGCCAGGCATGGCAAGGCACTGTGAGGGGCGAAGACAAGAGGGTCACTGGGGCTTGCTGGCTGCCTGCCTAAATTCAGGTTTAGAGAGAGGCCCTGTTTCAAGGGAGTAAGGCAGACAGTGACACAGATTCCGATGTTCTCCTGGCCTCTGAGGGTGCATACCTATATAAACATATACATGTATGCTACACACATTTGCAATGCACACACATTTTAAAATGTAATAAACTAAATAAACAAGCAAGAAAGCTCTTGCTTACAGCAGAAAGCCAGTAAACACCGTAAGAAATGCTGTACTTACGAGACATGTTTGACAGCTATCGGCATCATGGTAGACTCAAGCCAATTGATGGATGATGTAACTAGTGAAGTCTGTGAGGTTTATAATGTCACATGTTTCTAATCTAGAAGTACCTCCTCACAGATGCTATTAACTATCAAATAATGTTGCCAAGTGGTGGGATGTTACAAAGTGGCATGGCCAAAGAGAAACTTAGTAAATGCCAGTGTGACCAAAGTTAACATCACCAAAAAGGACACTTAGGACCAGGGACTGCCACAAGCTCACTGAGAACACAGCGACCTGTCTACAGCGTTGTGTTCAAAAGCAAGCATCTTGAATGCAATCGGAAGAATCTGGTGAAAAGAAGTGTGTGTGTGTGTGTGTGTGTGTGTGTGTGTGTGTGTGTGTGTGTGTGTGTACATAGGGATAGATACAAATGTAGCTATGTAACAGACCTGTACAATAAATATGCATCATTGTCCTGGATGTCATGAAGTTGGTAACAGTTTCACGTTAAACCACTGAACACTTGTAGTTTCACCGTGAAGAGTCCCCAATAGGCTGAGGTGTTTGAACACTTGAACACTTGGTGTCATTGCTTTGGAAGATGATGGAAGCTTTAGAACATGGACCCCTGAGGGAGGGAGTTGGTCACCCTAGACAGGACTTGAGGTTTCCATCACATTCAAAGCCTATTTTTGTCTGAGCAGCAGCCCCACCCTCGGAGCCACTCTGCCCTTCACTGCAGGAAGAACTTCCTCTAACTTAAAGCAGAACAAATCCTTCTATACTTAAGTCACTAATTGCCAGGTATTATCACAGCAGCGAGTGACTAATGCAGTATGTCTTTCTTTGCTGAGAAGAAAACTTGTGATATCTGAGCAGAGATTGGGAAGCAGGTCAGCATTGGACTTGTATTGATCACATGTGATGGGAGAGAAGGGGTTAAATTGTTGACCTTTGGGGCAGTTGGTGAGCAGACAGAATGCGGGTTTCTCCATGACATTTTTGTGCACTGAGCTTGTTTCACACACGGGTCCCCTCTGCCCTTACAGACCCACTTCTGCCTTCCTGTGTCATGAACACGCCTGAGTGTATATAGTAAATCCAAAGTCTGCAGTGTGACAGAAAATGTGGCTTCTGTCTTTCTGAGCCTGGTTTGCTCTGTGTAGCGGTGGCATTACTGACAGCTGACTGAGATGCCGTTTTGTCCGTATCGCTTGTTTCTCTTCACCCACCCGTCTGCTGATGGGCAAGCAGGATAGCAGCACTTTAACCACTTCAAGGGCCGGTCTCTACGGAATTAGTGGTGCTCACACGCTTGTATTTCTGATAGCACCCTCCATCCGTCTCCAGAACTTCTCGTCTTCCCCAATCCGAAGCTCTGTGCCCATTAAGCACTGGCTTCTGTGCCCTGCTTTTAATCCTCTTGCAAGGATGCTCGCTTCTGTACCTCTGACTCGGTTTCTTTAGCTCTCATACGCGTGGAGTAGAAGACCACCTCTCTCTTCGCTTTAGTTCATTTAGCATACTGCTCTCGAAAGTCACTCCTAGTGGAACAAATCTAGGAGTCTACTTCCTCCATCGAGGCTGGATGATGCTCCTTCGCATGTCCTTGGGCTGCACATGCGTGTGTGCACACATGTGTGCACGCGTGTGTGAGCGTGTGTATCCATAAGTACGGTATGTTTATTGACCCCTGGGTGGATAGTTGACTCTGCACAGGTGCTTTCAACTAACTGTCGAGGAATGAGGCTGAACAGCCACAAGAATGGTTTGGGCCCTGACGTCCACCAATGGTTTCTTGGCTGGTGGAGAAGCAAAGACAAAGGCATGAGTAACCCCAAGCCTTCTGCGAGGCCCAGTTCCAACACTAGCACATCGCTTTCCAAGGCCGCCTCTTATTTTGCCAAGAAGCTGGTCACTCCGGTCTCTACTTCCAATCACCTTCAGCCTCATTTATCGCATTGCTCTATCGCCCTCCTACCGAGCAACCAAACCGTCCAAACCTTTCCCAAGAAACCTTTGTCTGTCGTCTGCACACAAATTGTGAGGCCGGGACAGGTGGGTTACAGTCTCACGAACTGAGAAAATGATGTATTTGAATTTCCTTTTACTCTTAGTCCCATAAGGAAGGAGCGATAAGGAAGGAGATGAAAAGGGGGGGAAATGCAGGTTGGCAAAGTAAAATAAGCAAAGAAAGAGCTCGTGACATCTGCTCGTTAAGCACTGCATTCGGAGCCAGGAAAGGGTGGATATCGGAGACCACCAGGAAAATGTGCCTGCTTGATCCACGGCAAAGGGCTTTATGCAAGCTTTGGTGGCTAGAACTTGGAGCAATGTGAGTCCCAAGGCATGCTGGGAGGTGGCAAAGACACGTTTTTAGCATCCCTTTCCTTTAAAGGTCAAGGTCAAAGGGATGCTGACTTAGTGGGCCCCCCAAAGCCCTGTAAGTCATACCAGCAAACTGTGGGAGCCTCACTGTACTTCAGGTCTTTGCTGAGAGGATACAGGAAGATAACATTCAAAAGCCGACTGACTGAAGTTTTGGACCTGAGAGAGGCTGTGTGTTTTGAGGGCTAGATGATGGAGGGTGAATTGGACCGGCACATGAGTATCAACAGTATAGAGTCTGGACTTTAGACTCTTCAACGGGTAGATTGGTGTTCATGGGTCACATGTTCATTAGTCTGCACAAAGTCAAGTCCAGCAGTCCAACTTAAGAGAGAAGGCAGCACAGAGAGTAGGCTGCAAGACAGACAGAGGGACTGCGGTAGCCATGGGGAGTGAGAGAAGATAGAAAAATCAAAGTTGGGGTCAAGTATGCACCGGTCACCTTGGGCCTTGGGACTCAGGCGTTAGATTTAACCATCCCATCCCATGGGAAGCCATAATGTTGCCTGTGATTTCGCTGTGTCAGGGGTGGACTGTGTGAGATGGATGCTCACACAATCCCTTTGCACTGTGTTCCCCAGACTCACTTCTAGGAGCTGACACCCTCACTGGGTCGAGAGTATAACACATGTCCTCCCGTCCTTAGGATGACTGCTGCGACAAAGCACCAGAAGCAAAAGCAAGCTGGGGAGGAACGAATTCATTTGGCTCACACTGTCATTCATCACTGAAGGAAACCGGGGCAAGAACTCAGGGGAGGAACCTGGAGGCAGGAGCTGATGCTGAGGCCGTACTGGAGCGCTGCTTAGGCTCCACCCACAATGGGCTGGGCCCTCACCCGTCAATCACTGATTAAGAAAATGCCTTACAGGTTTGCGTACAGTTCCATCTCAGGGAAACATTTTCGCAATTGAGGCTGTGACACACCAGATGACGTTAGCTGTGTCAAGTCGATTTAAGACTAGCCTGCACACCTCCTTGTGGGATTTTTCTTTAAAAGCACTTGTCTAAGAAAGTTATATGGAGGGATCTTCATTGGCCTGGCAGGAAGGGAGGACATTGTCCTGCTACTGACAGACGGTATCTAGACTTCTGGCTCTTAAAGAGTTGTTCCTCTTCATCTGTCGCCTCATGTACTGTGATACCAGGGCAACAATTGCTTAGAGTCCATACAGAAGCAATTTCTCTCTCATGCAACAATGCTGAGGGCATGAGGCTACCCTGAGGCCTAAGGCCTGAGGATGAGCCTGTTCACCTCATAGAGGACAGGGAGCAGAGAGAGGAGGAGCAAGGAGCATGTGTACCCTTCCCAGGCAAACTCCCGGAGGGAGACATGTCATATCTAAGCCATGCCTGGGACTGCTGGTCAGAACTGGGGCAAAGGGCAGCTATAGTTGTGCAAGGGAGTAGTATTTAGAGTCTGGCAGGTCTGAGCTCAGTGAAATGTTAAGATGTGTTTTCCCAGAGGAACGAGGGAAGAGGAGACTAGTGGGTGAGCTGCTCTTATCAGAGCTGTCTCGCCTCCAAGACTCTTCTCCTCAGCCTGCTTCATGCATGCCAAGAGTGTCTTGGACAACTGTTTTCTCCATCAAAAAGGCTCTCTGCCAGCCTCTTAAAATAGTTCGTTTTACCCCCAACCCACAAAATAAGAACATCAGAAGGAAAGAGATATGAAGGAGATATATTTAAATGAGAAGATTTGATGAGAACAAAATTAAACTCCTTTTCCTGGAAGCTTGGAAAATAGGAGTTGTCCTGTGGGAAACAAGGTAATTGGGAAGGAAGGAAAAGTCGGGCAGGCAGGAGAAAAGCAAGCAAGGAAGGAAGGAAGGAGGGAAGGAAGGAAGGAGTGAAGGAAGAAAGGAAGGAAGGAGGGAAGGAAAAATGAGTGTAAATAAGGTAGTGCTGGAGAATTTGCTTGTGTGACAACCTAACATGGTCCCTCAGAAACACAAGTATCATGGTGAAATGTGTCCTAGATTTCTGAATACAGAGAGGATTTGGGTAAATAGGCTAAGGCATGGATAATCTTTGTAAGACTCGATTTGCTGACCCATGAAGTGGAGTAATAACGGGACCTACTACATGATGAGTTCATGTTAGCCACATAGTGTGTGTAGGATGGATGCAGTGGAGCCCAGAACACACAGCAGAGAACATACAAGCTATTTGTATGCACTTTTATTATTCTCAAATCCTTGGCAGTCAAGCATCAGGCAAAACATTTCCACTCACAGAGGGACACTTAGAGGTCAGAAGCCTCCCCTTGGGTCAACTGAAGGGGGTCCAAAAGAAAGTCAGAGGGATGGAAGGGCTTGGAGATTGTAAGGCTGAGGCTTGAGAAAGCGAGTATGCCAAATGACAGAACCTCAGAGGATTTCCTAGTGTGCTTGTTGGCGCTGTGATAAACATCACAGGCAAAGCAACTTGAGGAGAAAGGTTTTATTACATCTTATAGAGTACCACCCATCATGGAGAGCAACCCAGGCAGGAGCTCAAGCAGGAACCAGGAAGCAGGAACTGAAACAGAGTCCATAGAATAATGCTGCTTGCTGGTTTGCTTTCTTGCTTCTGTTAACTCATACAACCCAGGATTACCTGCCTAGGGATGGTACCACCCACAGTGGGCTGGGCCCACCTACATTAACTATCATTCAAGGAAATGTCCCCTAGACATGTTCGTGGGCCAATCCAATGGAGGCAATCCCTCAACTGATATTTCCTATCCTTATGTGTGTGAAATTGTCAGCAAAGTGAGCCAGGCGTGGGGAGAACCACAAGCTGTTTGTGCGCCCAGGAGAGTGCACTAAGACATGGTGAAAACAGGCATGGTCACCGAGGTAGGAGTGCAGTGGGACAAAGCCAGGGGCAAGGACAGGAACAGAGTATGCAAAACTGAACTACAGGTTTTCGGAAGAGCCAGAGGAGCCTGTAGGTTTGTGAGGGGAGGACATGGGGTTCCAGCCATGGCCACCTGGGTCTAAGAGATTCTCGAGGAAATGGTAGATGACAGAGCCACAGCTCCCACCCATCTTCTAGTTCTCTGCATCTCTGTCTCCTGAGCTATACCCTCAGGACATTCTTGAGGGTGACTTGCTGTCTCAGGAAGACATATAGATGCCTGTGTCCTCCTCCTGCATACATATGTTTCAGGGATGTGAATTCAAAACTGACTGACTCTTGGGCTAGAGAGATGGCTCAGTCAACAAAGAGCTTGCCTTGAAAGCATGAGGATCAGAGTTCAATCCCCAGAACCCATTTGTAAACCCAGAGTTAGGGGGTAGAGCCCTAGGGCTCACTGGATACCCAGCCTAGCTTTAGTGAGTCCTAGGCACATCCTAACTACTACTATGGTAGTTCCACCAAACCCCTCCCACCCACAATTTTCTCAAGTGTTGATTTAGAAGGAGGGTGAAGCCACCTGGTCAAAGATCCATACTGTCTCTTCTTCCTTTCTTATGTTACACATGAAGAATAAGAGTCTGTCATATTATGTATGACAAATGCACACAGACACAAACGCACACATACATACACACAGACACACACATGCACACACACACACAGACACAAACACAGACACACATAGACACACCGATACAAACACATACACACACACACAGAGAGACACACACATTCATACACACAGACACAAACGCACACAGAGAGACAAACACAGAGACACACAAACACACACACAAACACATACACAGACACACACACAGACACACAGACACAATCACATACACACACATACACAGAGAGAGACACACACATGCACACACACACACAGAGACACAGACACAAACATAGACACACATAGACACACCGATACAAACACATACACACACACTCACACACACACAGACACACACATTCATGCACACAGACACAAACGCACACAGAGAGACAAACACAGAGACACACAAACACATACACAGACACACACACAGACACACAGACACACAGACACAATCACATACACACACATACACACATAGAGAGACACATACATGCGTGCACGCACACACAGACACAAACACACACAGAAAGACAAACACACACAGAGACACACACACACACAAACATAAACAGAGAGACAAACACATACACACACACGCACACACACATCTTTTCACATTCAAACAATGACTTAAATATCACGAAGCACACAGCCCTCCTTAGCCAAAGCCCCTGAAAGCCTGTGGCACATCATTATCTCTACGTGGCCAGGTGTAATCTGCAGGACCAGTTGGCCACGATGAATGGCACTGAGATCCTGGTTTATACAGAAACAACTGAAGGCTGCCAACCGCACGTTTTTCTCTTGATCCAAGATATTGTCTGTTTCCAAACAAAACCAGCCAGGAGCACACAGAGAGAAAAGCATAAACCAAATAGCAACGTTGGCCCAAGAAGAAAAAAAAAAATCTTATCTAACCCAATGTGCTCTTGAGGTCAAAGAGGAAGGCTGAAGGTCATGCTGGCTTGGTTCCGCTCTCACAATGGCTTGTGCCAGTCAGAAAGTTTATCTGGGTCATCTTAGAGGACCACGAGATTTACAATGGGGATTGCTGAGAGAACACAGGGAGGAGGAAGGAGGAGTGTCCGCCTGCTGTCTGCAGAGGGAAAGAGGGAGGAGGGGTTGGGCAAGGAGAATCTTAGACTACTGCACTGCTCTAAGAAAGGTTCATTGAGGGTGGAAGAGACCAGCCAAGCCAAAGTGCTCTCTCTTCAAAGAAGCCCATCCCTCAAGATGGGGCTGAGTTCCATCCATCTTGCTCTGTAGCTGACAATCTCTGTGGAAGTCTGGCCTCGAGACAGTGGTAGGTCAAACCAGAGGCTCTTCCTGTTTTGTTCTCTGCAGTGAAGATTTGAGGGACACATAGCCATGGCAGCCCCAGTCCTTAGGATGCACATGTGACAATTCTGTTACTAACCGTTGTGCAATTATTTCTACTCAAACCACTAGCAGAGACTCCGGATGGTTCTTAAAGTCAGGGGCAAAATGTCCTGGGGTTAAGCCAGGACCAGGGCCAGCTGTTGGCCTGAAGTCAGGAATAATTTTTACCCCATCACTCCTGACTTTAAAATTGTGTATGTATTGGGGAGGGGTGGCGATGGGGTATTCTCATTAGATAATTCTTTATGTTTCAACTCCTTCCTGACAAGAATGATCTAGAGATTGGGCAGACCCAACTCATTGAGCTTCTGACTCTACACACCAGCCACAGAGGCTCAGACCTCACGTACATGTGAATAACTGGTCATGGAATTGGGGTCTGGGTGTGAATCCCACAGTCCTATACTTAAGTTCAATAATTTGCTTCAGCAGCTGGAAGAACACAGGGAAAACCTTTTATTTAGCACTTACTGTGATTACGGTTTGACTGTGAAATGTCCCACCTGGGCTTGTGTGTTTGAACAACTGTCTCCAGCTGATGTGCTGTTTTGGGAGGTTGTGGAACCTTTAGCAGGAGGGCCCTAGCTGGGGGAACTGCAGCACTGGGAGCATAGGCCCTAAGGGTTATACAGATCCATTTCTGTTTGAACTCTGTTGTTTCCCATTCACTGAGCTGTGAGCAAGCTTCCGCCCACACACTGTTCCACTGACTTTACTGTGCACTAAAAGTCACGGTAACCTTTGTAAAGAGTATAACTTGCTTCTCATGTTTGAGAGCTTTCACCCCACAACTAGTTGAGAAGGACGGGAAGGCTGGTGGGCAGGGCTTGGGGCTGGGGCTGTAGTAGTAGAGTAGACTACAGCCAGGTGCCCCATTGAATGAAGACTGAACCTCCAGCCTGAAAGCCTTGCATAGCCACCGTTCCCTTAGCCTCCCGAGAGAAATCACTGCAGATCAAGAAATCAGATAGTCAGCAGAACCCAAATCTGTTTGAAGCCCGCCTGACTCCAAATCTCAAGTTTTGTCCATGTCTCCTGAAAACTTTAATTCTCTAGCCTAGGACTCAACAACTGCTGTCTCCTGCCCATCACTGAGCCCTTGAGCTTGCTCTGTTCCGAGGGCTTAGCCAGGGTCCCTCCCATCATCTTGTCTCAGCCCCAGCTCAACTCTAACTTATTTTATGAAGGAGCCTCTGGTAAGGGGAAGGAGACCCAAGGCTGATGGGACCACTACAGTATTCATTCACTCAAGGACTTGCTAGCTAGCTCCTGTATCTGTTGTTATTTGTGAGAACATTTCTGTCTTTACAGCACTGGGGTTGAACCTCGGCACCATGCTCACCAGGCAAGCACTTCATCAGTGAGCTCTATCTCCAGCCCTTTTATTTTTATTTTCAGAGAGGGTCTTGTTAAGTTACCTAGACTGGCCTTGAAGTCCCTTCATAGTCCATGTAGTCCCTGAACTTTCAACCCTCCTGCTTCATATTTCCGAAGATCTTTTGATCTTGCCATGTATGACCTAGACATTCAAGATGTTCATACTGGCCAGAATTGATTTTGTGACTAGGCACCTCACCAATGACCATTAAATCCGTCTCAAAGGTGACTGCACCAAAATATAGCCTTGGCCAGGCATATCTACAAGCTAGGATGTGTCAGTTATTAAAATAGCATCATTCGGCTAAACTGGAAGAAATTAGAGGAGCAGGAAGAAAGGCTGGATGGGCCATGGTCATTTAACCGCACTGTAGAATTCAACACTCTCTAATAAGAGACATGGCTTTTCCCCAAGGTTGAATCCAAGCTCCCTCGGTGGCAAAACTTGACCTATTTATAGTCCTTGTTTATGCTCCCAGTATGAATATTTATATGTTTCACTGTAGAAATATTAACAAGCTGATTGCAGAGTGTCGCCCTGAACTCTACCTGGGATGTTACACAATGTACAGTATGTGGGCTGAATTAACTCTCTCAAATCAGAGAGACGGCGTCTCAGAACCATACCTCACTGCAGGGACTTTGCATAAGTAAGGGATTATCTTGCTGGGTTCTGCATCAATCAGTAGATTTTCAGATAGATATAATCAACCAGCTCAAACAGGCTTAAATAACAAAAATATACTGTTGCGTATGAGAAAAGAAGTCTAGAAGTTGTGTAACTCGATATGGCTCAATACAGACAAGATATTAAAGCTCAATGCTCTCTGTACTTTGTCTTGCCTCTACTTTCCTTTGTCCGTTGGATTTGTGTAAGGTTATCTTTATTCACTGCAGAAAAGAAAAAGGCCATTTCCCAGCCTTGTTTTGGCACTTGCATAGCTCATAATAAGAGGAGATGCTATGGTCGAAACATCCCAGGGGAAAGGTTCCGTAGGACCCTTGAATGGACACATCTTACATGTTGGAGTGGTGAGATGGAATTGCACTGATTAGTTTTATCTAGAGCTAGTTGGTTCAGTTTAGGGTTAGGAGAAAATGAGTTGATGTGAACCCATATGACTCCCAAACAAAAATCACAAGTCATTGAGAGGAGAAAAGAGAAAGTGGTTATGCTAAAGTTGACAGCCACCTCCTCTGCTGTTGTTATGTATTCCATACACTGTTAGGCTCTAACTAGCGAGTCAGCCAAACCCAATCAGTGTCCTAGACCCCAGTGACAACACAGTAAGCACTCAGTAAGCACTCATAGGGCCAAGTCATTCCCCGTGTCAGAGCAAAGTGGTCGCAATGGATTGAAGTCTGGGAGCAGGGAATAGGGAAGATAATGGAAAAGAACATGTTCTCATTATAAGTTTTTCATTGGAACGTTATACCAAAAGCATCATATGTAACACTTAGTGTCAGGTGGTTTCGATAGCAAAAAAATAGAAATCCCAAATTTAATTCCCTGAGACTATAGGTGATATATTGTTTTACACAGAGACAGAGAGACAGAAAGAGACAGAGAGAGACAGAGACAGAAAGACAGATAGACCATGTGTGTTTGTAAATGTGCTAGCCAGAGCATGAATATGGAAGTCAAAGGGAAACTTGTGGAGTTTGGTTCCCTTCTGCCGCGTGAGTCCAACCAGGGGATCAAGCTCAGGTCATCAGGCACAGCCATAGCACCTTTACCTGAGGGGCCATCCCAACTGAGCTGCAGCAGGCGTCCCAAGTAAACGAAGGACCTGGTAACTCAAGAGCACCAATATGGCTGCCCTTCTGTCATCTCCTTCCATGCTCCCTTCCCAACACTGACTTCCTCGTGGTAGGTGAACGAAAGCAACACACTCAAGCATTTCCCGTACACATCACGCTTACATTCCTCGAAGTGAAAGAGGCCAGGCAAGGGGCATGGAGGGTGGGTAACAGTAGCCTCATAAAACCCATCTTGGGAACAGGGCTCAGTGTCTCTTAAGAACTGCGTTCTGTGATCCTTTCTAGGGCTAGTGAAACAAAGGAGCCTGGGCTGGTAGCCTGGGCAACAGATATTTATTATCTTACAGTTGGTAAGGCTAGATGGTCAAAAATCAAGGTCCACGCAATAGGTTCCTTCTGAGGGCTGAAAAGGAAGGGTCTCCTCCATGCTCGCCCATCCTACAGCCAGAGGGCAGCTGTGTTTTCCCTGCAGCTCTTTCCACCATCTCCACGGATGACTCTTGGTCTAAGTCTCCCCTTTGTGTAAGAACATACTGGATGAGGGACCCACTCTCCTCCTGTACCCTCATTTTAACTTAATCCACCACACCGGCCATGACCTTATTTTCTAATGAGGCCTCATTCTGGGGTAATGGAGCTTAAGATGTCAACACATGAACCGGGAGTGGGAGATCTAATTCAGCCCACAGCATGTGTGGGTTTTTTTTCTGTGTAGCAAAAGCAGAGAGAGATAAGGCTTTTAGGAGCAACTACTGAAGAAAGCCAGCCTTTTTGCAGCGCAGAGCAGTGACAGACAGGGGCACAATAAGCCCCAGAGAGATTTTCTCCTCAGGCTGCCATTTCGGTCAGACTGTGGTTTCCCCTAGATGGGCTTCCTCTGGCAATCATGTGCTAATTGGCCCTTAAGATCCTTTTCCCCTCTTCTGGATCTTGTCTGGTTAATCCCCCTGGCACCTGCCAGAAGACAGAATTTGACTTAGAGGAAAAGCTCAAGGGATTTAGGATAGACATGCCTGGGGATAGGGCTCTGAAGTGGCCCTGCTGTTCAGACAATTCAGTATTAGACATCAAGGACTATGCGTTCACTACCATGGCGACTGAATGCCATGGTAGTGAACACTCATGGGACTGTAGACATGGCACCAACTCCACACATCAGGACATTTATCATATCTCAGCTAAGATCCTAGGAGAGACACAGGCTAAGGTGGAATGAAGACCATGAAGACTTGGGGCATCTAGAGATGTCCAAGGCCCTCAGGGGAAGCTCTCAACCTAACAAGAAGAAAGCATTGCCACTTGGAGCCTATACTGCCTGGAGCAGCTGACACGTCACTGTGCTCCTTCCGACCAGAGAGGTCCAGATCTGCTCTAAGGGAAGAGTAGGTGGAGGTGGGACACGTGGTTGCTTTTGTTTTGTCTTTTTTCATGGCCTCCTGAGATGTGAGACTGTCATGCAATAAACTGTACTTATTCAAAGCATATCACATGAACATCTTTTATATAAGCACATAAGTTACACTACCACCTCAATAAAGCTAATGAGTCTTTCTGCCACCCCTCGGGAGTCTTCACCCCTCCTTTATTCCATCATGCCTTCCAACTTGCCCTTGGGTACCCACTGGTCTGCTTCATGCCACTGAAGATTGGTTTGCCTTGCTACACTTCTTTATAAGTGAATTCAGACAGTATATACTCTTTTGAGGGTCTGGCTTTGTTCACTCAGTATACCACTTATTTATTATGTCATGGACTTCAGCAATTCATTCTTT
Source organism: Rattus rattus (assembly GCF_011064425.1). Lineage (NCBI taxonomy): Eukaryota > Metazoa > Chordata > Mammalia > Rodentia > Muridae > Rattus > Rattus rattus. Next base: position 61,003,478 of record NC_046163.1, on the reverse strand, counting down.
TTTACTGTTGTGTGGCTCTCCATTGCCTGGTGTGTCTTCTGGATTAGTTATTTTTCTTGTGACCAAACACCTGACAAGAAACAACTTAGGGGAGGGAAGGTTTCTTTTGGTTTGCAGTTTAAGGAGATACAGTCCATCATGGTTGGGGAAGTCATAGCTGGAGGAGTGTAAAACAGCTGGTTACATTGTATCCATAGTCAGGAAGCAGAGAGTAGACAGGAAGTAGAGGCAGGCTACAAAGTATCAAGGCCCACTTCTAGTAACCCATTTCCTCCAGCAACTTTACCCCTCCTCAAGGTTCCACATATTCCAAAACAGTATCACCAGCTGGGCGACCCTGATGGGGCACATTCATGTTCAAAGCACCACATCTGTGGGCTGTAATTTATTTAACATTTACCTACAGTAGAATGATTGTTTTCAGCTTCTGGTTATTATGAATGAAGTTGTTCTGAACACTTGTAGAACAGTCGTTCTGAAAATATGAAGCAAGGCTAAGAGTGGCTGCTATGTTACTATGGTTGGATAGCTGTCCTCAGAGGCTTGAACATCAGAGGCTTGTTCCCCAGTGTGGTACTATTAGAGAGTAGTGGAATATTGAGAAAATGGGCTGGAAGTCTTCAAATCATTGTATGTGTGTCATCGCAAGTGATTATGGTGCCATCACCTCTTCTTTTCACTTCCTGGGCAGGAGGTGAACAGTTTTGCTCTGTGGTACACTCTCAGCACAAAGACCACCACAGATGCCAAGCAACAGGGCCCAGCATCATGAACTGAAATCTCCAAAACTGTGACCCAACTCAACCTTCTCCCTTCTCAGACACTTGTCACAGTGGTGAAGAGCTAACTGCCCAGTGGTGGGGATTTACTTCCTTGTAGGGAGGGTAGTCCCTTGGTGTTTCTGGAGTCCTCCTTCCAGAGATCACCCTGCTTTAATCTCCTTCCTCCATAACCCTATGCTGCTGCTATAATTAGTAACTAGACTAGGGCCTAAGGGAAATAGGGGTCTGGAGGAAAAGCAGTCCCACGAGATCTGGGATTTGTTTTCTTGAAATCAATGCTAACTTCTCCAGCTCCATCAATCTAGTCAATTGGCCTACACAAATCCACTCAAAGCCAAGCAAGAGGGACCAGACCTCCGTACTACCCCTCTTCCAATCGCACCTCGCTATACAGAATGAGGGGTCTACACAAAGCCTATGCCACTGTAACCCACCCCACCCCACCTCCTGGGCCTCTGCTCTTTGCTCAGATTGCCACAACCCAGTTGTAGGCTTGTTTCTCCATCGGGGATGCCTGGAAAGTAGACAGCTCTGTGCAGAGTGTGAGCAGAGCGTGCGTGTGCTCACAAGTACGCGTTAATGTGTGTGCACAGGAGGCTTCTTGCAAAGTGTGTGGGAGTCAGGAGGGAAAGAGGAACAGAGTGAAGGTCTGAAACCCAGGGGCTAACTCATAGCCCAGAACTCAAAGAAAAGCAAGAGTCATCAGGTTAGGCCAGTTTCTGGGGGAGGCCCGTTGGTCAGGCAGAGGGGTAGACCACATTTTACTTCATGGTACTTTAGCCCACAGCATCTGCCTTTGTAGACATTTCTACTTTTGCAGTGGGCCCCGCAGACCTCAGGGATTGGCCAGGCCACCCATCCTCCTCCTGCTTCTCAGCGCTCTCTGGTACGTCCTTGCCTTTGATGCTTTCCTTTCCCTTTTGGGCCATCCTTGATGTTAATTTTAATCTTTTCCCAACAGCATGCATATTGAGAGACAGAAGCGTGCGCTGGGGGTGCCGGTGAGGGAGGGGACGGGCATGTGACAGGATCTGCCACTCTCGCCTGTACATCTGGAGGCCAGGCTGCTAGGACTCTGGGGGACTCCGTTGATGTTTCTCCCAGAGATTATGCAAATGAGGTTAAGATGCTTTGAAGTCGGGCAGCTTGGTTTCCCAATCAAAAGCTGCCCTGCACACTGCTGGGCAAGGCTGATTCTTGAAATGCCTCTAATTTCAACTCTTCCCTAGCTCAGTGACTCGTAGCTCCTCCCACTAAGTGATGGCCTAGGCCCCTTCTCCTGGATCAGACCAGAGATGCCCTTGTGACGTCCTGTGATTGATAGGAGGTGACAGAAGCAGCAAGTCTAGGCCTCAAGAAGCTCTCCCTGACAACCCCCCTCTCCCTCCCTCTACTCCTATATGATAGGACTCGAATGCCTAAGCCAGGCAATGTAGAGTGGAGCCCGGACCATTCCTGTGTCACACAGGTGATGACTGACCTCAGTTCCCATGAGAAGAGCACATTTCAGACCAGTAGAGTGCACACAGATAAATAAATATGAGAAGGCATGATTCTGACATGTGCCCCAGTATGGATACATCTAAGGACATGGTGCTAGGCGAAATAAACCAGATGAATATGTGATCTCACTGATAGAATGTACTTCGAGTAGTCAAGACCACAAAGACAGAGAGCAGATGATGGGCACCAACGTTCAGAGGTCAGAGGAGACCGGAAGTTGTTTCGTAGGCACAGAGTTCCAATTTGGGAAGCTGAGGCGGTTCTAGAGACCAGACCTTCCACACTGGGAACATGCTTGACATTGCTGAAGCGTACCATTAGAGCGGGTTAAATGACATTTTTATGATATATCTATTTTCAGGGATTTCCAAGGAGAAGAAAACAGCCAAGCAAACCATGACAGTGCATTACCTCAAAATACCCACCTTAGCCTCTAAAATTAATAGTAATAATAATAATAATAATAATAATAATAATAATAACAACAACAATAATAATGTTCTGTATGTCTCTTAGTGGAACACTATCCAGTCAAACTGAAGGGCTGCTGCTCTAAACACTGACCTCCAACCATTGCAACATCACCATCTTAATAAGAACAGTTGTGATTACCAGCACAAGACTCGCATTAGGACTGGCCCTGTTAGCATTCCTTCCTAGAGAATTGGGGAGCACGGGGGAGTCATCAAACCTTCACATGCCACTAAAGCAACCCACTACCCCCCACCAACTACAAGTAACCCTACTCCAGAAGCATGTGGTGTTAGGAAGTGCTAAGCACATAGGAGGTGAGAGATTTAAGAAGGTTGGGAGGCCACCCATGTGGTTCTAGGGAGGTTGTCTCCCGAATTGCATTGGGATTTTTCCTGTAATAACCCCTCACCCATGTCCCTGTAGCGAAGCTCATGTAAGCCACAGAGTTGGACTTAGACTTCTTTCTTTGATCTGTGGTTTGTACCCTGTCTGAGATAAACAGATAATTGCTCACATCTTCCATGAAAAGTTAATGCAGCACCACATACAAGGCCTGCAGAAATAACAAGATGCTAAAATGCTGTAGATAATTGCACAATAACCCTTTTACCTGGCTTCCCGGACCATCAGCCACGTGTCTGAGACACAGAGTGAAGGAAATAGAGAACAAAGAGGCCCGTAGTTGAACAACACATCTCAGTATTTGGAGAGAAGGGTACACAGGTGAACAGCTAAATCCAGAAGTTTCTTTCCAGGGCACACGCAAAGGTTAGCAGACAATTGGTTGGGTTCCAAGAAGAAAAGGTTAGGGGGATTTTATTTGTTCTTCATCAAAGAACCAAAATAAACCATAGGTGACAGCTATGCAAAGTGGTGATTAGAAACACTGCGGCGTCTTTTGCAAATCTATGCAGTGATGATAGAGTCCCTATAATAAGATGGAGGAAAAGTGCATTCAGAGTTCATTCTGGAAGCCGCACGATGCAAGTGACCATGGCTCTGTCCACAGGGAGACCTTTGTGCAAGCAAGAGCAACTGTAGATCTGAATTTCATACTGAGAGATGCGCAGGGATCGAATAAAACCAAAGCTCATGCACTCTCTGATTCCCGCCTCTCTCTAAGTAAACAGCACCATGGTATCCACTTCTGGTGTTCCACGCTGGAATGCATGTGCTAGCAGAGGAAGGACTGTGTTAGCAACTTTAGAAGAAAAGGAAAGACTGGAGAATATTTTGTAAATTGTTCACACTATTCAGACAGGCTAGAGAGCAGCTAGGAGTTTTTAAAGGGTTTAACATCATTTTAGAGCGTAAGATGGAAATTAATTAAAACATTTATTTATTTTCTACAGAAAAATAAATAAATGTGTACGGACAGAGCATGTGCTGCTTGGAATGAAAATTTAACTTCAGACAAATGGAGCTAGTATGATTGGCCAGCGATATTATTTAAAATAATACATGCATCCTAAAAAAACGACTAAACATTAACAGAAACAGCTGTGTAGGCCTGAGGCGACATGTCACTGTTTAGAAGTCGCAAGTTTGGTTGCGTTCTAGAATCCTATGCATCACCAGAAGATAAAATATTCACCAAAGGAAATATAGGAAAGGCATTGCTGGGGAGTCAAAGAATCCCCTCACCCTTAAAATACAATTTTAAGAAATCAGATTATCTAAATTCTGACTAGCGGTGAAGAAGTCTTGGCCAGTTGACAAATACAAGATGCAATCCTGCCTTATGCTAACACATGCGTGTACAGATAAACACTATTTCAGAGCTGACTCTTAAAACCTTGGTTAAGATTCATAGGCAGCCACTTTATACACAAACTCTGTTATCTAAAGAGGTTCGCAAAAGCAAGCATGCTTCTTAGCACAACTATTTTTGAAAAGCCAGGCTTCTGTGTTTTATTTTCTAATTGTAGGTATGTAATGGAAAGAGACGTTATTATATGCAAATGTAAACCCCTTCCTGTTGACTCCAGTGAGCCATAAAAATGTAGCACCAACATGGTCTATGTATGCAACAATGTCAAAAGTGCTGGGAAATGGTGCTTTGCTCTATTATAAGCAAATTGCACACCCAGAAGGGTAGACAATGTGTCTCTTTCCCCAAACCCACTTAGTCCTAGAGTATTTCTTGTAATAACATTGTTAAATGTCCTGTGAAACACTAGTGTTTCATGGTTACCAGCTTGGTACAAGCTAAATTCTACACACAGATGAGGAATCTGGCTCCAGAGAGGAAAGGGGAGTTATGCATGGCCATAGGCAACTAGTACCTCTCCATTCCCATTTTGTGCCTTGCACAGCTTCTCCAAGGAGGAAGTTGGAGTAGAATTTAAATAGACCCATAAGGAAGTCTTCACTCTTTTCTAAATTTTGAACTTTCATCATTTTAACTTTAGCTTCCTGGCATTTCTTTAAGGATGTACATATTTACTTCTTAATTAAATTCATCATTGGTTAAGAAGGTGTAAGTCACCATGTTTTCCCCTCGTGACAGTTGGTCTTATTTATCACCTTGATGGATTAAGAAATACCCAGCATAAGTGAAAGGCAACTTCGGGTGTTCTGTGAGGATATAACCAAAAAAGACTCAATGGAGGCAGTGTTTCTCAATTGGCTGGGAACCTGCACTGAATTAACAAGGGGGAAGGGGGTGTTGTTAAAAGGAGAAATCTAGATGAAACTGGAATTCCCCTTGCTCCGTCTCCTGCCTCCTGGTCTTTTGCAGTATGAGCAAGCAGCTTTTCATTCCTGCTGCCACAGGCAAGGGCAGCTCCTACCAGTACAGCTTGCTGTTCAGTAATACCTTCTAAATCAAAATCATATTGGAGGGAGGCTCATTAAGACTTAAATAGCCAATTCTTAAGTCTCAGAAAGTTCCTGAAATTTACAAGACACCAAAGTACTCCCACTTATGTACCCCACCACCCACTGGTAAAGGAGTAAAGACTGCTGGGTAGAAAAGAGACTCTCTGATCTGTCCAGCTACATGCAAGTTGTGAAGAGAGATCCAGGAGTCCAGCTTCTGTGAGTTGTCACCCAGGCTAGGATAGACTATTCTGTAACTCTGATGCCTTTGAGTCATCCATTCTTCAGTGATTAACCACACATACACACACACACACACACACACACACACACACACACACACACACACACACACACACGCTCCTGTAAGCAACTCCAATAAATTCATTGGCTCACCAAGTGAAAGCATAACTTCAGTCTACTCTTGGTTTCTTATTTGGTATGAGTAGACATTTGCTCGTACTTTCCTATTGTGATGGACTGTGCTCTCACACTGGGAGCCAAAGTAAATCCTTCCCCTAGGTTGCTTTTGTCAGGTATTAAGTTACAGAGATGAGAAAAAATAGCTACTACACTCACCTCACTGGAAAATCAGAGAGACACCATGTCTTTCAAAGGTTTTTCACTTCTTCAGTTCACCTAGCCTTTGGCATTACATTTTTTGCACTCTAAAACTCCACATACCTGAGATTTGTAGTATCAAATCTCAGTATCAAGTGTGAAATATCTAGTCACTAACTTTGGTGTCCTGCGTTGTGACAAAACTTTTCTTGGGGAGACACAACACACACTTACCAAAGGTAGTGAGTCCATCACAGACTAAAGTATGGATACCATCAAAACCCAACTTGGTGAACTATGAGTTTTATTGGGGTTATTTACAGGATAACGTGTGAGGAGTCACTTAGAGGAGCAGAAACTACTCAAAGACAGCTGCATTACCAAAGCCCGTGCCAGCCTGGGCGACAGGTCACAAAAGCTGGGAACATGGAGCACATCGCACAGCCTACAGGAAGCTCAACAGGTTAAAGAGTGTTTTTCCAGGTGCTTCACTTGGTAGAGAGAGAGAGAGACTTTGGCCTTGGTATGGACTCTGAAGCCCACACACAGTGAAATACATCCTCTTACAAAGCCACACCTCTTTATTTTCCTCAAAAATTAAACTTCAAATATATAAGTCTATGGAGGCCATTCCTATTCAAACCACCATGTCCCACTCCCTAGCCCCCATAAACTTATAGATGTCTCTTAATGCAAAATGCATTTAGAAAAACTTCAAAAGCCATTCGCAGTCCCAATACTACTTAAAAGTCCAAAATTCAAAGTCTCTTCTGAGGCTCAAGGCAATTTAACTATAAACACCTGTAAAATAAAAATCAAACACCTGTAAAATCAAATCACACACTTCCAACATATAATGGCACAGAATTTACATTATCATTCCAAAAGGAAGGAAAGAGAGCATGGTGAGGAAATTCGGGACCAAAACAAAAATAAAATCCAGCTGGGTGAACTCCAAATTCTGCATTTCCGTGTCTGATGTTAGAGAGCTCTTCAAATCTCCAAATTCTTCCAGCTTTATTGACTGCAACTTAGTTCTCTCTCTCTCTGAGACGGGTTCCACTCCTGGCTTGCACCTCTCCTTATTAGGTATACCACAAGTCTGGCGTCTTCGACATCTTGGGGTTTCCGATAAAATACAGGCTTCACATTCACAGCTCCATGCAATGGTCTATCTGGGCCACCATGGAGGGACATCTCTGACACATGCCTGGCCTCAGCAGCTTTCCTTTGCTTCAGGAGGAGACTCCACAACCCCTCTCTTATATCCTTGACTCTAAAGCTAGAACCATGTGGCCAAAGCTGCCAAGTTCTGCTGTTCACTGGAGCGGAAACTTGGTCCCCTTGTTCAATCACATCTGAATTGGCTTTGAATGTTGTCAATGATCCCCTCCACTTGACCTGATGTCACCACTCCCTTTCTCCAGTTAGCATCAAGCTTTTCTTTAAACATTTTATCTCCTGAGCACTGGACGTGGCTCCATTACAGTTCCTAGTGCTCCTTTCCCCCTCAAACTGTACATTTTTAATTTCTCCTTACCCTTCTTGCTTCTTTTCATCACGGATCAGCGTAAGAGTGACCACTAGTAACTGTATGACACAGTCAATACTAGACGGTCTTAAAATCTCCTTTGCCAAGACCATTAATCCAATGTGCTTCAGTTTAGCCTCTGGAAAAATTTCAGGACAAGGACAAAAACAAATCAAAACAAAACAATGCAAAACAAAACAAAAACAAAACAACAAAACCCCACAAAAACACCCCCCAAAAAACAAACAAACAAACAAACAAACAAACAAAAAAACAACCCACATCATTTACCAAAATAAAACAAGAATGGTCTCTAAGCCACTTGCCAATTTTTTCCTCTCTGAAACTTCTGTTGTTGGGCCCCTGCAGTTCAAACCACCCTCAGCATTGTCTCCCATGCTCTTGCTAATACTGCCCATAAAATTACCCTTAAAGCATCCAAAAGCTTTTGAAGTCCAAAGGTCCAACGTCTTCCATAATCCTCCAACGGCATGGTTGTGGGGAGCGGGTGTGGCGGCAGTCCCAAGATGGTGCCCGGGGCTGCAGCTAAGTCTCATGACTAGCACCTGACTTCCTCACACACCTGAAACTAGCCACGTCCATTGTGAGAGCTGTGCAGGTACACCATGACGCAAGATCAGGCCATGTGACGTGGACCTATGAACTGAGATTACACAGACTGGACTGATGAGGCGGAGTTGAGGGAGGATATAAGGGAGTGTGCTCGGGGGCTGAGAAGGAGAGGAAGAGAGAGAAAAAGAAAAAGAAAGATTCCTGCGTGCATGCTGTAAGGTTCCTGAATAAACTGCTTTGAGAAGACTGCTGTGTCATCGCTCTTTTCTGCGGGTTGGAGACAGAAGCGACACATGGTCAGGCCTGTTACAGAACCATCCAATTCCTGATACTAACTTCTGTCTTAGTCACTGTTCTATTACTATGAAGAGACTCCATGATCAAGGCAACTCTTATAAAGAAAGCATTTAATTGGGGACTGGCTTACAGGTTCAGAGACTTGGTCCATTATCATCATGGCAGGGGGTATGGCATCATGCAGGTAGGCACTGTAGTAGGTGAGACCTACCCTGATCTGTAGGCAGAGACAGCAAGCAACTCTGGGCTTAATGTGGACTGTTGAAACCTCAAAGCCCACCCTGAGGGACACACTTCCTCCAACAAAGCCACTCCTCTTAATCATTCTCAAATAGTGTTGTTCCCTGATGGTTAAGCATTCAAATATGTGCTCCTGTGGGGGTCATTTTTATCCACTACAGGAAAGAAAGTCATTACAGGATGTCAGGTCAAGAAGTCAAGGCAGGAACTTGAAGGCAGGAACTGAAGCAACGGCTACAAAGGAACCCTGTTTACTCCTGATGGCTTGTCATCTACCTTGCTTATGTAACCCAGGGCCACCTTCCCAGGGGTGGCCTGTCCCACAGTGTGCTGGGCCCTGCCACATCAATTATTAATGAGGAAAATACTAAATGTGTTTCCCAGGCTGGGCTTGAGTTTGCAAACTTCCTGTGTGTGCTGCAGGCCAATCTGATGGAGGCAGTCCCTCGGCTGGCATCCCTCCTCCCAGATGACTTATCTTCTGTCAAGTTGACAACAACAAGCAGATACAATCACCAACAACCAACACACTCCCATTTAACAGAGCTCCCTTGGCCCAACCTCCTCAATGATAGTAAGTGTTGCCAAACCTTTTAATTGTAGGCATGCCATTGGACACAGTGGAATCTATTATCTGTAACAAGAAATGCCGCTAAGCGCACTTTCTAGCCTCCTTGTGAAGGGCTTGTTCAGGAATTTTATCAACTTTGGAACTTTTTTTTTCTGTGTGTATATGTGTGGGGGTGCATGTGTGTGCATGTTTCTGTATGTATATGCATGTGTTCACTCATGTGCGTGGAGAGCAGAGGTTGACATCAAGTATCTTCTTTAGTCAGTCTCCATTTTATTTTTTATTTTATTTTTTATTTTATTTTATTTTAATTTTTGGGATAGATTCTCTCACAGATCCTGGAGCTCACTGATCAAACTAAATTGGCTGGCCAGCAAAGCCCAAGTGCTAGGTTTACAAGCCTGTGCCGCCATGCTGGACTTTTTGAGTGTTCAGGGTTAAAGTCAGGTTGTCAGGCTTAGCCACAAGAGCCTTTACCAACGGAGCCAGCCCCCGCCCCAGTAACTTACCCATTTCTTTAAAAAGTTAAACTGGGCTACCTAGTTTTTATTTATATATATATATATATATATATATATATATATATATATATATATATATATATATATATATATATATATATTTTTTTTATATATATATATATATATATATATATATATATATATATATATATATATCTGAACTGTTCTTATATATTTTTCTTCACAAATACTACCTGCTGTGCTGGAGAGATGGCCCAATGAGTAATAGCTCTTGTCATCAAAC